>NC_052066.1:123423245-123723245 GCF_015852505.1 Tachyglossus aculeatus | reverse complement strand
TGAATCACCTATGCATTTGGATCTGTACCCCTAAGGTAGTTGCCATTCACCCCACCCCCAGAGCATTTATCCTTACACTCTGTCATTTCCCCTGTCAGTAATTTATTTTAATATCTTTCTTCCCCTCTAGGTTGTAAGCTCCTTCTGGGGCAGGATCGTGTCTACCACCTGTGTTGTATTGTACTTTCCCAAGATTTAGTTCAGTGCTCTGCATATAGTAGATGATCAAAGAATACCATTGATTGATTGAAGAAGGCAAACTCCTCCTTGGAGTCTCCAGTGACTTCTGGGATAGAAAGCACATCAGCCCCTTTTATTCCTTGAGTCTTTGCAATTTTTGTCTTTTCCTGCAGATACCTTACCAAGCTTTAATTCATCCTTGTTGGAGTGACCTAGCCATCTAACACTGCCCATTATGATTTGTAAAAAAGATCCAGTGTTTTCCCATTAATTTGCTATATAAGATCGGGATACATATTCACATGCCAACTCATCCAAGACAGAGATTGCTCTTATGGAAAAAGGGTGGACGCGGAAGTCAGAAGGCCTTGAATTCTAATCCTGGCTCTACCACTCACCTGATGTGTGACTTTGGGCAAGTCACAACCTCTCAGAGCCTCAGTTTTCTCATCTTTAAAATGGAGATAAGATACCCATTCTTCCTACTTTTTAGAGTGTAAACCCTGGGTGGGACAGGGATTCTGTCCCTAATCTGATTCTCTTGTGTCTTTTCCTGCACTTAAGGAAAACACAAAAATTATTTATGAATGTTGTGTCCTTATTTCTCCTGATCTCCATCCACCAATTACTATTAAGTGGTTGTATAGATGCCCTCTGCCCCCTCCACTCCGCCCCCAGCCAGCTACTTCTAAAGTCTACACTGAATATAAGGGCATTGGTGGTGGGAATCATTTCTATCAGCTCCTTTCCCTTTGGCCCCAACCCTCCAAGAGTTATGTTGTTTTTAAGGCCACCTTGTGGACCAGATGTTTGAGACCTTGGAATAAATATGAAATGCCTACCTCATTTTCACAGTAAATGGAGAACAATGATCATGAATGGATATTGTATGATGTTTTATATTAGACTATCTAAAGAAAAACATTACCCTGTCTTAGCACTGCATTAAAGGAAGCAGAGTTTTTCCTTGAAAAATGAGCCTCACACAGGAAAGAGGAAAGTAGTTCTCCAAGAAATTGGGAAGTCTGAGGCACATTTTTTGCCGGCTATTTAATCTTGGACAAGTCACAACTTCTCTGTTCCTCAATTTCCTCATCTCTAGAATGGGAATTAAATACTCCCCCTTAGACTGTGAGCCCCATGTTGGGTAGGGACTGTGTCTGATCAGACTAATATTTCTGTTCCAGCACTTAACACAGTGCCAGGCACTGTGAAGAAGCACTGTAGAGAAGCAGCTTGGCTCAGTGGAAAGAGCATGGGCCTGGGAGCAGAGGTTGTGGGTTATAATTCCTGCTCCACAGCATGTCAGCTGTGTGACTTTGGGTGAGTCACTTAATTTCTCTGTGCCTCAGTTACCTCATCTGTAAAATGGGGATTAAGACTGTGAGCCACACAAGGGACAACCTGATTACCTTGTATCTCCCCCAGCACTTAGAACAGTGCTTGACACATAGGAAGCATGTAACAAATGCCATCATTATATTATTATGCACATAGTAAGCACTTAACAAATACTGCTGTTATTTTACTGTTGCGGGATATAAATTACTTAATCTTGAAATTAGACAGTAATATTTGAGTATCCAGTCAGAGCACTGTACTACACACCTAGGACAGTACAATAGAATTAGTAGATATAGTCCCTGCCCTTACAGAGTTTACAGTCTAGCGGGAAGATTGACACCAAGAAATTACAGCAGGGAGGAAGTAATAAGTTCTATGGTCAACAAGGAATATCTAAGTGCTTAGGTGGCCTGAAGTGCCAGTTGAGAGATAATTAAGTGGAAAGATTATAAATCAATTGGGGAAGAACTTTTGGAGGTGATTTGATTTTAGTGTGCATTGAAGATGGAAGGAGTAATGCTTTGTTGGATCTGAAGGAGGGAGAGAATTCTTGACATGAGGGAGGGTGTGGGATTGGAAATAAAATAAATGGCATAGGGAAAATGGAGAGAGGAGATTAGGAGAAGGGACATCTCTTTTTGTCCTGTATCAACATATTATCTTCTGAAAACACTTCGTGAATGAAAAGTAGCTGTGGCTACTTGCCCTTTTTGGGTTCCGGACAGGATCCAATTGTTCGATCTGGTCTGCATTTCCAACTTCTTGAGGACATGGCTCATGTCCCTGTGAGGACTCCGGATCTGCACCTGCCCCCACCAGCCCCTACCCCTCTGCTCATGTCTATTTATGGTTTTGTCATCCTCTCCCAAGCCCCACTGCTTAGACCAGTACTCGGCACACAGGAAGCCCTCCGTACATACGAATGAATGAGTGAGTGAATGAATGATGAGTGGATGAACTCCCAAGTGCTTAGTACAGTGCTCTGCACATGGTAAGCACTCAATAAATCCCATTGATTGATTTTTTTTTGACTGGAAATCACAAGCACCTACCATCCCCACTCAAAAAAAAAATAAATTTATTCATTCGGTCAGTCATATTTATTGAGTGCTTACTGTGTGCAGAGCACTGTACTAAACGCTTGAGAAGTACAAGTTGGCAACATATAGAGACGGTCCCTACCCAACAATGGGCTCACAGTCTAGAAGGGGGAGACAGACAACAAAACATGTGGACAGGTGTCAAGTCATCAGAATAAATAGAAATAAAGCTAGATGCACATCATTAACAAAATAAATATAATAGTAAATATGTACAAGTAAAATAAAGTAATAAATCTGTACAAACATATATACAGGTGCTGTGGGGAGGGGAAGGAGGTAGGGCAGGGGTGATGGGGAGGAGGAGAGGAAAAAGGGGGCTCAGTCTAGGAAGGCCTCCTGGAGGAGGTGAGCTCTCAGTAGGGCTTTGAAGGGAGGAAGAGAGTTAGCTTGGTGGATGTGTGGAGGGAGGGCATTCCAGGCCAGTGGGAGGATGTGGGCCAGGGGTCAACGGCGGGACAGGCGAGAACGAGGTACAGTGAGGAGGTTAGCAGCAGCAGGAGCGGAGGGTGCGGGCTGGGCTGTAGGATAGAAGGGAGGTGAGGTAGGAGGGGGTGAGGTGATGGAGAGCTTTGAAGCCGAGAGTGAGGAGTTTTTGCTTGATACGTAGGTTGGCTGGCAGGTTGACTGGAGATTTTTGAGAAGGGGAGTAACATGCCCAGAGCATTTCTACACAAAGATGATTCGGGCAGCAGCGTGAAGTATAGACTGAAGTGGGGAGAGACAGGAGGATAGGAGATCAGAGAGGAGGCCGATGCAGTAATCCATTTGGGATAGGATGAGAGATTGAACCAGCAAGGTAGTGGTTTGGATGGAGAGGAAAGGGTGGATCTTGGCGATGTTGCGGAGGTGAGACCGGCAGGTTTTGGTGATGGATTGGATGTGGGGTTAAAGAGAGAGCGGAGTCGAGGATGACACCAAGATTGCGAGCTTGTGAGATGGGAAGGATGGTAGTGCCGTCTACAGTGACAGGAAAGTCAGGGAGGGGGCAAGGTTTGGGAGGGAAGATAAGGAGTTCAGTCTTGGATATTGAGTTTCAGATGGCAGGCAGACATCCAGATGGAGATGTCCTGAAGGCAGGAGGAGACATGAGCCTGAAGGGAGGGAGAGAGAGCAGGAGCAGAGATGAAGATTTGGGTGTCATCAGCGTAGAGATGATAGTTGAAGCCGTGGGAGCGAATGATTTCACCAAGGGAGTGAGTGTAGCTAGAGAACAGAAGGGGACCAAGAACTGACTCTTGAGGAGCCCCTACAGTAAGAGGGTGGGAGGGGGAAGAGGAGCCCGCAAAGGAGACTGAGAATGAACGGCCGGAGAGATCAGAGGAGAACCAGGAGAGGATGGAGTCTGTGAAGCCAAGGTTGGATAGCATGTTGAGGGGAAGGGGGTGGTCCACAGTGTCAAAGGCAGCTGAGAGGTCAAGGAGGATTAGGATAGAGTAGGAGCCGTTGGATTTGGCAAGCAGGAGGTCATTGGTGACCTTGGAGAGGGTAGTTTTGGTGGAATGTAGCTTGAGCATAAGAGTGAAGGAGGTGGACAGTGGCAGCGATCCAAGGCTGTGGGTTAGTGATATGAGAGCGACGAAGGGAAAGGGGAGTGAGCGAGTTGAGTAGAGAGGGTAGAGTTGGAGAGCAGTAATCTGGTCATCAAGATTGTGTAGAGAGGAAAGGGAGGCGAGGTGGGGTGTGAGGCGCTCAAAAACATGGATGGGGTCGAGAGAGCGGAGGTCTCTGTGAGGTAGTAATCAGAGATCAGAGACTGTAGCCCAGATATAGGTATGACAGATTGCATGGATAGTTACAAATCCCTTGCAGGAGCCAAAAATATTCTCGCTTTAGAATAATCAGAGTATAATGCTTCAGCAGGCTCCAGGGAGAAGGGAAGTGACACTAAGTAGTAAGAGCCCCACTTGGTTGCAGACTAGCAGGGGCACTAGGTAAGTTCAGTTCTATTTTTGAAGTGTGCCGTGATATAAATAACTTGGTTGAGAACATTATGTGGAAAGACACAGTAATACAAATGCTTACTTCATTTTAATAGAACCTTTACTCCAATATTGCTGTGTGTGTGTTTTCTGTTCAAAAATATTTCCAGTTACACAGCTGATCCATTTCTTTTCCTCAAATAAGTCACCCTCAAGAGTTCTTCTGTTAAAAAGTTGTGGAATTTGAGACTGAGGTCTCACACTAAGCTTCTGGTGCTATTCCAAAGTAAGAGTTTGTACCAGAGAGCTTCTGGTTATTCAGTAAAGAAACTATGTTACTTTATAAATCCCAATTCCTTATTAAAAGTCACTTTACTTCTCTGAGACTCAGTTAACCTTATCTGTAAAAATGTAGATTGAGACTGTGATCCCCATGTGGGACAGGGACTGTGTCCAACCCAATTTGCTTGTATCCACTCCAGCATGTAGTACAGTGCTTTGCACATAGTAAGCACTTAAACACCCCAAGTATTATTATTGAGGCACCAAATGTATCGTCTTCATATGAACTGTTTGTTATAATAAAAATTATTATATATAGGCATTGTATCTCATGGATTGACTAGGTGAGAAATTTAATAGACATTAAACTGGTGAGTGTTAAATTTTAAGATGCCGTGGACAAAGATTAATATTATTCTAACCTATTTTATTTCCAGTTCATTATTTTTTGATTACTTCAGTAATAGATATAAACAGGAATATAATTTACTCAAATAAGATACATTTTCACACTAATTGCGAATTACTACTTCTTCAGACATGTGGGACTTTGACTATCAGCTAAAATCTTACGACTGCTTTGGCCCTCATTTTGGTGGGTCAACACACTATTATTACCGCCAGTAGTAAAATAAATTAATTCCTTCTCTAAAATGTTCAAATGTCTCATTTCATAAGAATTTTTAAAACCCCATAGTTACTAGACTAAAAACTGTCACTCAGAGAGAAATGAATTATACTAAATGTAGAATACAAATAGAGGTTATCCTTTATGCATTTCAAAATGAGCATTTTAACAAGCAAAGAATATTGTGTAAAAATCCATTTATAATTTTTAAATCTGATGTATGTTCCAAATACTCTTTCAACCTTGTAAAGTAGTTTGGAAGAACATAATGACTACTACATAATAATAGTAGTAATAATAATAATTGTGATTTGTTAAGCACTTACTACATGCCAGATACTGTACTAAGCGCTGGGGTGGATACAGGCAAATCAGGTTGGACACAGTCCCCATCCCAAATAGGGCTCACAGTCTTAATCTACATTTTACAGATGAGGTAACAGAGGCACAGAGAAGTGAAGTGATTTGCCCAAGGTCACACAGCAGACAAGTGGCGGAGCTGGGATTTGAACCCAGGTCCTTCTGACTCCCAGGCTTGTGCTCTATCCACTAGGCCATCCTGTGGAATGAGCCAAATTTCCCACCCTTTCTATGAGCAGACATGCTGGAATGTATTCTAGAAGAAAGAGACTATGACACTAGCCTCTTTATTCTAAGCCCAAAGCAAAACTGCAGTGAACAGGAGAAATAACTGAAGAGAATGGCTTTGACCTAATTATGTTCCTCAATAGTTTTAATGCTGTAGGTATTGCCAAGGGACCCTAATGAATGGCATGTGTGAGTATGCAAATGTTACCTGGTATTTATAAAATTCACTTGTTAGAAAATTTTAGCAATGACCGAAATATATTTCCAAAGATACTCATTTCTGCAACTGAGTCCTATTCAAAGATTTCTGTGACTCCTTTCTGTAGGAAAGGAGTATTGTTTAGATTGTACTTTGTGGGAATTCTGTACCCTTCATCCACTAGGCCTCGAGGTGGAACAGAACCCCTTACTCATTCAGCCGTATTTGAGTGCTTACTGTGTGCAGAGCACTGTACTAAGCACTTGGAAAGAACTATTCAGCAACAAATAGAGACAATTCCTACCCAACAGCGGGATCACAATCTAGAAGTGGGGAGACAGACAACATAACAAAGCAAAACAAGTAGACAGGCATCAATATAAATTAACAGAATTATTAATACACATCATTAATAAATAGGATAATAAATATGTACATATATACACAAGTGCTGTGGGGCTGGGGGGGTAGAGCAGAAGGAGAGAGTTGGGGTGATGGGGAGGGGAGGAGGAGCAGAGGAAAAGGGTTCAGTCAGGGAAGGCCTCCTGGAGGAGGTGCGCTTTCAGGAGGACTTTGAAGGGAGGAAGTGTGCTAATTTGGCGGATGTGAGGAGGGAGGGCATTCCAGACCAGAGGTAGGACGTGGGCCAGGGGTTGACTTGACGGCAGGAAAGGCGAGAACAAGGCACAGTGAGGAAGTTGGCAGCAACAGAGGAGTGGAGTGTGTGGGCTGGGATGGAAAAGGAAAGCAGGGAGGTGAGGTAAGAGGGGGCAAGGTGATGGAGAGCTTTGAAGCCAATAGTGAGGAGTTTTTGCTCGATAACCCCTTACCTGTCCTTAACAGTGGGGTTCTTGCTGCTGCTGAAGTAGAGAACCCTACTCTCCTTTTTCTCCAGTGGTAGTCGGAGCAGCCACTGCCATCACCACCACCAGTTTAACAGGGGTTTTCTAACCAGGGACAGGCAGGGGTTTGACTTCCTGCAATCAATCAATGGTAGTTATTGAGCCCATACAGTGTGCGGAGCTCTGAACTAAACATTTGGGAGAATACAATACACTATAGTTGGTAGAGAGGTTCCTACTTACTTACGGAAACTTACAGCATAGAGAGGAAGACACATGTTACAGAAGCTTACGGTGTAGAGAGGGAGATACCTCTTAAAATAAACTTCTGATATGCATAAGTGCTGTGGGGCTGAGGGTGGGGTGAATATGAAGTGCTTAAGGGGTACAAATTCAAGTTCAAGGGAGAGGGAGTAAAGGAAATAAATGCTCAATTGGAGAAGGCCTCTTGGAGGAGATGTGTTTTTTATGTAAGGCTTTGAAAATGGGAAGAGTGGTAGTGTGGTTGGGTTTTTTGTGGGGGGCAGAGGGAGTTCAAATTTGTTAAGCTCTAATGATGTGCCAGGTGCTGTTCTAAGTGCTGATGTAGGTCCAGGCTAATCAGGTACAGTGTGGCTCAGTGGATAGAGCATGGACTTGAGCGTCAGAAGGATCTGGGTTCTAATCCCAGTTCTGCTTCTTGTCTACTCTGTGACCTTGGGCAAATCACTTCACTTCTCTGTGCCTCAGTTACCTCAACTGTAAAATGGGGATGGAGATTGTAAGCCCTATGTGGGACAGGGATAGTGTCGAACCCGATTTGCTTGTATCCACCCCAGCAATTATTACAGTGCCTGGCAATAGTAAGTGCCTAACAAATGCCATAATAATAATAATAATAATAATAATAATAATAATAATAATAATAATAATAGTTATTATTATCTGGGTTCCAATCCCAGCTCTGCCACGTTTGTGAAATTGTAGCATATACTTATAATTCATTCATTCATTCAGTCATATTTATTGAGTGCTTACTGTGTGCAGAACACGTACTAAGCGCTTGGAAAGTACAATTCAGCAACAAAGAGAGACAATTCCTGTCCACCACAGGCTCACAGTCTAGAAGGGAAGAGACAAACATCAAAACAAGTAAACAGGCATCTTCCAAAGGCATACATTATTTTGCTGTTTCTCTGTTGTTAAACATCTTGCCCTCTATGGGTGTCTCTTCCTGTTCTTACTTACAGTGCAGGCACACAATTCTGCATTGTTAAAAGTAATACTTGAACCAAAGACTTGATTTATTTTAGCCTGCATGGTTTTCCTTCCCAGTCATCTCACCATACGTGCTGTTGGGCACAGAGGGGATTGGGCAAGGGAGTCGGTTGGCTCAGTAAAAGCCATCACACACAACCACTTGCAAAATAACTCAGGCTCATGCCATGCTTCGTGGTAGGACATACTTTTCTTTACCCATCGGTGTCTGATAAATGTTTGCCATAAATGACAAGCGGCCAGACAAGGTGCCCTACCATATGTTTAGGTGGACAAAATCTAAGTGTGGAAGAGATTCTCTCATCGACACTCCTGCTCATGGATTTGGCTTCACCACATCGTCTTTGAACCTAACAAATCTGTATCTGTATAAAGTCTTGTTAGCCTGTGAAAGTGAAAGATTATGGTGGAGGACAATTTAAGACGAAGAACCAGAAGTATGATAAAGGCAAAACTGCCCAGGAGCCAACTTGATGTGCATAATACATTTAAAAAAAAAATGAGTAAAATCCCAGCTACTGCGTCTAATATGGAGGAGGTGCATATGTCTTCAGTAGGGGCTTGAGAAAGAGGGAAAGGGGCATGTAGGCTTTTGCGAAAAGGTGAAGTGGTATGAGTTGAATCAATCAATCAATCAATCGTATTTATTGAGCGCTTACTGTGTGCAGAGCACTGTACTAAGCGCTTGGGAAGTACAAGTTGGCAACATAAGGGATGGGATGGACCAGCGATGGCTGTGAATGCATTTCTTTTGCGGTTTAACTGGGGGAAGAAATGGTCATATTGAAGAGGCTGTATTGCCTTAAAACTGTACTGGTTTATTACGCCAGACCCTGGGCTCTTCATTAATAGAGAGCCCAAGAATACCAAATATAAACCAGCAAGACTGCTCTTGACTGGTTCACGACAATTGTACGTCCTGAATAGGGTTCCCTTTGAGGTCTTCTGCAGGATTCAAATTTAGAATCTGGGGCCTTTGCACTACTGAGGGGACTCTTCTGTCCAAGCGGTTTCCCTTGGATTTGGTGATGAATCTGCTTGTTCTCTTCTGCCAGTGTGACTATAACTCCTCTGTTTCTTCAGGACAGAGAGGAAAGGAGATGTTATAAGGCAACAGCCTCTTCTGTATCAGCACATTTCTACCCAGCAGCAGGGGATCCGGGGAATGACTCAGGTTTGAGTTGACTTTCAGAGGTCCTAGCCACTTTGAAACCCAGGGTCAGGGCGTTATGGGAGGAAATGGTGGTCTGGAAGGGATTATTATTATTTTGACATGAACATTATGCTGTCAAAATCTCTTTCCAACTGGAAGATACTCATCCCAGGGTGATTCATGGGCCCAGAATTACTTAAAGGTTGCTTAGTCGTTGTGGATGTTCCTTTTCTAAATACCGGATTCCCCAATTATCAAAGACATGTAAACAAAGCTTTGTTCCCAGCTGGTCTCACTTTCTAAATGATTATCCAGAAAGGGAAAAATAATGAATTGTAAATCGTTTATTTCCACAATCCCATACTGTATTCAATTCACTGCAGAACTACTAAGCAAAGGCGATTCAGCAAAGATCAGCTATAACTGGAAAGGCACGTCTCCAAGAGCAAGTAGGATGTTAAATATTGCTCCTAGAGCAAATTTGGTTTTGTGCTATTTCTAACTGTAATGTGAAGACTTCCTTTTTAAAATGAGCTAATTGACATCAATGAACGTAGCGTTTCATGAACACATTCCTTCAGCACTAGAATCCTCCAAAGGCCAGTTTGTTTGGGTTAACTCTTTGGCCATAATGGGCCCAAATTGATCATTTATTCTATTAGTGTTCAATTTCTTGGTTTCTCATCCTTTACAAATACAGAATCTGGAGCAGTTATGTGATTGTGGCTAATAAACTTGAAACTAGGAGCAGCATATCGATTAGAATTGATAGCCTTACAATTTCAAGGTTATAGTCCAGTCCCAGAGACCTACCGCAAAACAGACAAGTTTTGTTTTAAGAAAGTTGCCTCTTTTTCAAGGAAAACCATAGATAATGGGTCTCAACAGCCTCCTGGAAGATTAAATGTGTCTCTGACAGCTTTCCCTTCCAAACTTGACATCTTTTCTTTTCCAGGACGAAAGATGTAATAAGGAAAGAAATGTTCTGCTGTCAATAGAGAAAACTTAGTTTATTGCCCATCCATTTTTCTTTTCTCCTTTCTGAAAAGGAATAAAATGTGTAACAGGTTCACCATGTTAAGTAAAAACTTCACTGTTTTTAGAATTTGGACAGAATTTGTGAACTCATGATTTCTTGTTAAGCAGTTGTGCCTTTAACCTTTTCACTATATTTTACTCTGTCACACTTAGATTAACCTGGCAATTCAGTCCTTTGAATTTTTTTTGAGTTTTTCGGGTTTTTTTTTTACATACTATGTACACACTACCTTATCAAGAGCAGGGATAATTTAAAAAAACTCAGTTGACATCATCCCTGACCTCTAGAAGCACTCCATTTTTGTTGGGGATGCAAGACATAGATTGTGCAGGCATTCCCAAAAGATCACTACTAAGTGATCACATAATTATTTTAATAACCCTAAAAACACATCTGGTTATGGTCATAAACATAGAATGTTATAAGAATTGACATGAAGAAGTAAACTAAAGAGTTACACTAGTCTAAAATCAATCGAGCACTCTACTAAGCACGTGGGAGAGTACAGTATAACAGAATTGATAGACACATTCCCTGCCCACAACGAGCTCACAGTCTAGATAGGGAGACAAACAATAAAAATAAAGACATTATGGATATTCATTCATTCATTCAATCGTATTTATTGAGCGCTTACTGTGTGCAGAGCACTGTACTAAGCGCTTGGGAAGTACAAGTTGGCAACATATAGAGACGGTCCCTACCCAACAGTGGGCTCACAGTCTAGAAGAGGGAGACAGAGAACAAAACAAAGCATGTTAACAAAATAAAATAAATAGAATAAATATGTATAAATAGAATAATAAATACCTACAAACATATATACATATATACAGGTGCTGTGGGGAGGGGGAGGACGGGGAGAGGAAGGAGGGGGCTCAGTCTGGGAAGGCCTCCTGGAGGAGGTGAGCTCTCAGTAGGGCTTTGAAGGGAGGAAGAGAGCTAGCTTGGCGGATGTGCGGAGGGAGGGCATTCCAGGCCAGGGGGATGACGTGGGCATGACGTGATATGTATATAAGGGATGTAGGACTGAGGGAGGGCTGAACAAAGGGCAAATCAAAGTCCAAGGGTGACGCGGAAGGGAGTGGGAGAAGAGGAAATGAGGAAGACATCTTGGAAGAGATGTGCTTTTAATAAGGTTTTTAAGGTGGGGGCGAGTGATCCTATTAGATATGAAGAGGTAGGGTATTCCACGCCAGTAGTAGGATGCTGGCCAGAGATCGGCAGTGAGATAGATGAGATCGAGGTACATTGAGTAGGTTGGCATTAGAGGAGCGAAGTGTGTGGATTGGGCTGTAGTAGGAGAGCAGCAAGATAAGGTAGGAGAGGGCAAGGTGATTGAGTGCTTTAAAGTCGATGGTAAGAAGTTTCTGTTGAATGTGGAGGTGGATGGGCAGCCATTGGAGGTTCTTGAGGTGTGGGGAAACATCTACTGAATGATCTGGTACTAAAATGATCCAGGCAGCAGAATGAAATATAGCCTGGTGTGGGGAGAGGCAGGGAGGTCAGCGAGGAGGCTGATGGAATAGTCAAGGTGCAATAGGATAAGTGCTTGGATTAATGCGGTAGCAGTTTGGATGGAGCAGAAAGGGCAGATTTTAGTCATGTTGTGAAGATTGAATTGAACTGACAGGATGTGGTGACAGATTGAATATGTGGATTGAATGAGAGAGATGAGTCAAGGATAATCCCAGGTTACAGGCTTGTGAGATAGGAAAGTTGGTGGTGCTGTCTACAGTGATGGGAATGTTGTGGGGAAGACAGGGTTTGGGTAGGAAGATAAGGAGTTCTGTTTTGGACGTGTTAAGTTTGAGGTTTCGGTAGGACATCCAAGTAGAGATGTTCTGTAGCAGGAAGAAATGTGAGACTGCAGAGAGGAGAAAAATTGGGGCTGTGAGATACAGATTTTGGAATCATCCACATAGAGATGGTAGGTGAAACCATGGGAGCAGGTAAGTTCTCCAAGGGAGAGGGTTCAGATAGAGAGTAGAAGGGATTATCCCACAGTTAGGGGGTAGGAGGCAGAGGAGGAGTCCGGAAAAGAGACTGAAAAGGAGTGGCCAAAGACAGTGTCAGTGAAGCCAAGGTTGGATAATATTTCCAGAAAAAGGGCAAGGTCTACAGTGTTGAAGGCAGCTGAGAGGTTGAGAGAGATTAAGATGGAGTAGAGGTCATTGGATTTGGCAAGGAGGAGATCATTAGTGACCTTAGAGAGGGCACTTTCTGTGCAGTGAAGGAGGTGGAAGCCAGGTTGGAGGGGGTCAAGTAGAGAATTGGAGGAGTGGAAGTGGAGACAATGGGGGTAGACAACTCACTCAAAGAGTTTGGAGAGGAATTGTATGAGGGAGATGGGATGATAACTGGAGGGAGCTATGGGGCCAAGGGAGGTTTTTTAGGATTGTAAGGCATAAGTGTGTTGGAAAGTGGCAGGAAAAAGCCATTGGAAAATAGACAGTTGAAGATGGCGGTCAGGGAGGGAGATCTCCCCTAATGGTTTCACTTTTCTCAATAAAATGCATGACCTGGTCATTATGGACAAGAGATTGGGGGTGGGATCCTGGTGGAGGCAAGGTTTGAGAAGAAGTTAAGTGTCTGAAACAACTGGCAAGGGCAACAGGCATGGATGTCAACAAAGATGGAAAAGTAATGTTTCTGGATATAGGAGAGGGCAGAGTTAAAGCATGTAAGGATAAAATTGATGTGGACAAGGTTGGCCTGATATCTGGATTTCTGCCAGTAGTGCCTTGCAGCTTGTATGCAGGAGTGAAGGAAGTGGACTGTGGAGGTGATTCAGTGCAAGAGCTTAGTACAGTGCTCTGCACACAGTAAGCGCTCAATAAATACGATTGATTCAGAGCTGTGAGATAGTGGTACAAGATCACCGATGGGATAAGGGAGAAAGTTGAGTTCAGTGGAGTGGGTGGTGATCCGGGTGTCAATTTGGTCATCAAGAGAAGCAGTGTGGCTCAATGGAACGAGCCCAGGCATGGGAGCCAGAAGTCATGGGTTCTATTCCCGGCTCCACCACTTGTCAGCTGTGTGACTTTGGGCAAGTCACTTAACTTCTCTGGGCCTCAGTTATCTCATCTGTAAAATGGGGATTAAAACTGTGAGCCCACGTGGGACAACATGATCACCTTGTATCTCCCCCCGCCCCCCCCCCCCCCCCCCCCCCCCCCCGAGCTTAGAACAGTGCTTTGCACATAGTAAGTGCTTAACAAATGCCATCATTGTTATTATTATTATTATTATTAAGGGAAGGTTGGGTATGGAGACTAAATGGGGCATGATGACTTGGAAAAATAAGATGGGGTCAAAAGATTGGTGGTGTCTTTTTTCAACCTAAAAAGCAGGTTGAAAAAGAGTAAACCGGATGGCAGGTTGAAAAAGTTTGAATCTTGTTTTGATATGGTATTGGTGACTAACCACCCGTATAATAAAAAGGTGATTTTTTTTTTGAAAAATGACACTTTGGTAATCACCCCAGCCCCACAGAACTTACATATATATCCGTATATACTGCTGCTTGCCCTATCTGTAACCTATTTTCACATCTGTCCTCCTGCATTAGATTTATAAGGTCCTAGATTTTAAGGACAGGGATCACATCTGCCAACGCTATTGTATTGCACTTTCCCAAGCTGTTAGTACAGTGTTCTGCAGATACTAAACACTCTTTGTTCGGTAGGGATTGTCTCTGTCTGTTGCCAAATTGTACTTTCCAGGCGCTTAGTACAGTGCTCTGCACACAGTAAGCGCTAAATAAATAATGATAGAATGAATTAATTGATTCAGGATTTAATAGGTAAAGTGTTTATACCATTTAGGTATTTTTTGGCTGCTTGTTTGGGGGCACAACTGAGAGATTTTTATGAGGCCTGTATAATGAGAGATGTAAAGTTGGGGAAATGGTTTGATTTGATGGAGATAAGTGTGCTGAGTTACTGGACTTGAAAAACTACAGATGGTGATTATAAAAGCTCCAAATACTATTTATTGTAATTGTAATGAAAGAAGTAATTCTGTTTCTCTTTTTTTCTGTTTACAGTTTAAATTAATACAAACTGCCCCACTCACTTTTGTAATAGGCATGCATCTTGATGCTTGCCCTTCCCAACCAAAGAATGTGTTTAAAGAAATCAGTCCCAATCCCAAGACTTCTTCTCTGTAAATACACTAAAGTACTCTATCTCTATTGGCCAATCAATGTGCCTGATAGCAGTTCAAGGAAGTAATCAATATTTGATGGATTTAGTACTCTTAGATGCTGGAGTTTGAATTCTCATCCTCCTTCCTGGAAAGACAAAATCTATGGGGATATTGTTCTAGTTAAATTGGCAGTTAGTTTCCTCAGAAGGATTTTTATAGGCCTTGGGAAGACTGAAAAAGAACAGTTTTTATTTTCCTCAGTGGGCAATGGGTTGGTGGGGGGCAGGGTGTGTGTGGTGTGTGTGCTTGTGTGTTAGTGTTTTGAGTTCATACCTGAGCCTCACATGGGCCAGAAATTGGGAGAGTATTTTGCATTTATCCCACCCCTGTCCATATCTGAGTTGGTTTGGCCCGGTCTGATACCAGCCTCGATAGAGCCTTGTTCAGCCCAGTAATCTGGGGCTCAGCCGGTCCTGGGCGTTACCCTGCTGAGCCAACGGCCATAATGCTGTTGAACTGGAAGTGTTCCATGCCAACAGAAAGTGACTGCAAACCCATTCTGTGGCCCCAGCAGCCATGGTGCTTCAAACCTATTCTGTGGCACCTTCAAGAACTCTCCCCAGAAAGCTATTTCCACTCCTTGCCCAAGCAAGCACTCACTCCCTTGGTGAGCTTATTCGCTCCCACGGCTTCAACTATCATCTCTACGCTGTTGACACCCAGATCTACATCTCTGCCCCTGCTCTCTCCCCCTCCCTCCAGGCTCGCATCTGCTCCTGCCTTCAGGACATCTCCATCTGGATGTCTGCCCGCCACCTAAAACTCAGCATGTCCAAGACTGAACTCCTTGTCTTCCCTCCCAAACCCTGCCCTCTCCCTGACTTTCCCATCACTGTTGACGGCACTACCATCCTTCCCGTTCCACAAGCCCGCAACCTTGGTGTCATCCTCGACTCTGCGCTCTCATTCACCCCTCACATCCAAGCTGGCACCAAAACCTGCTGGTCTCAGCTCCGCAACATTGCCAAGATCCGCCCTTTCCTCTCCCTCCAAACCGCTACCCTGCTCGTTCAAGCTCTCATCCTATCCCGTCTGGACTACTGCATCAGCCTCCTCTCCGATCTCCCATCCTCGTGTCTCTCCCCACTTCAATCCATACTTCACGTCGCTGCCCGGATTGTCTTCGTCCAGAAATGCTCTGGGCATGTTACTCCCCTCCTCAAAAATCTCCAGTGGCTACCAATCAATCTGCGCATCAGGCAGAAACTCCTCACCCTGGGCTTCAAGGCTGTCCATCACCTCGCCCCCTCCTACCTCACCTCCCTTCTCTCCTTCTACAGCCCAGCCCGCACCCTCCGCTCCTCCGCCGCTAATCTCCTCCCCGTGCCTCGTTCTCACCTGTCCCGCCATTGACCCCCGGCCCACGTCATCCCCCTGGCCTGGAATGCCCTCCCTCTGCCCATCCGCCAAGCTAGCTCTCTTCCTCCCTTCAAGGCCCTACTGAGAGCTCACCTCCTCCAGGAGGCCTTCCCAGACTGAGCCCCCTCCTTCCTCTCCCCCTCGTCCCCTTCTCCATCCCACCTGCCTTACCTCCTTCCCTTCCCCACAGCACCTGTATATATGTATATATGTTTATACATATTTATTACTCTATTTATTTATTTTACTTGTACATATCTATTCTATTTATTTTATTTTATTAATATGTTTGGTTTTGTTCTCTGTCTCCCCCTTCTAGACTGTGAGCCCACTGTTGGGTAGGGACTGTCTCTATATGTTGCCAACTTGTACTTCCCAAGCGCTTAGTACAGTGCTCTGCACACAGTAAGTGCTCAGTAAATACGATTGATTGATTGCAGGTTTGGTTTTGGGCTGATTCAACCTGACGCTGGGAGTTCAGGTCCTAGGAGATCCTCAAGGTTTCCCACACTCAGGAAGGCTGCTTGGCCATGGTGCAGTGGCAGTAATACCATCGGAAGGTAGCTGTGCCAAGTTCAAAGTGCTGTATTAGCTCTGGAAGCAACCGCCACACACTTCAGGTGCTCCAGTTTGGTGGTGTTATAGGACCCCTGCAAAAAACAGGTTTAGCTTCCTCCCAGTAGAGTCGGTCCATGGGCCCTTGGCCATTTTTCTATCATTCCTAAACAAATTGGCTCTTGTCACTGCATGCATAGTACTTGAAAGTGGTGAGAAAATGAACAAAAGTAGCACAGCAGCTAACTGGGAGGCAGAGAATCCTATTATAAAACAAGTTTGCTAGATTCGTACTGCAAAGCTCCACAGTAAATAGGTTTAAAAACTCCATTTCATTCTCTTCATATTAAAAATTAAATGGTGAAAGCATTAAATGATTGCATTACAGATAGCAGTTATAAGGTTGTAATAATCCGCATTGATAACATTAATGTTATGTGTGGTAAACGACCTTAAAGCTAAAAATGGAACAGCAGTGGTACTAGCTTTTTAATGTGTTCATTAGTGAAATAACTCTAATGATAAAAAATATGTAGACTATCAGCAAAAAGCATAGTTTAGAATCCATTGTGAGCTCATACTAAATTGCTGATAAATTTTTTCTTCTGAAAATTCTTAAATGTTTGTGCAATCATTTAAAGCTTTATTACCAGTGAAGCAATAAAAAGGGAAGGGGCCCAATTACTTTTTGCACAAAGCTAATGAAAGCAAAGGAAGAATTTCTCTAGTAAGCATGCAGGCATCACAATGACTAGGTAATTGAAACTTACTTTAAATAGGGAGAAGGTAAAACACATCTTTGATGTAAGCTAATTTCACCAAGTTAGTTAATGTCTAGCCTACTTTTAAAGTGAGTAGAAGTGAATCAAATCAGGACATTGGCCCATTGAAAGGCCCATTGTTTTTTTAAAAAAAGTGGGTTGGCACATATCTGATGTGAATTTGTCACTGGAAATGAACATCATGTTTGCCACAAAGATTTTATCTAGGGGACCATAGATGACTAATGAAAGAACTGTTCTGGATTGGTAGATTAGACTAATTATGGTATTTCTTAGCCTGTATCATTATTAAGCAAATTGTGGTGGTGAACACAAATGAACAGTTCAGACTCAGTCCATGAAACACAGGAGGGCTCACAATCCAAGTAGGGCACTGTACTCTCTCAAAAGCTAACTATAGTGTTCTGCATACAGAAGATGCTCAGTAAATACCAGTGATTGATAGGAAAAGACAATCTAAGTAGTGAAGGACAGACAGAGCAGGAGTAAAATTGTATATGTTGGAAACAATTAAAAAATACAGAATTCTGAAGGGCAGGACGTAACAGAGAAAAGCAGATTGTGAAAGGAGGAATCCGCAAGGCCACAGGCTTTGATCATTGATGGTTCAGCCTTCTCTAGGTTCTGAGAAGACGGACGACAGGCTGCTTGTGGCTCCATTATTCATGTAGGATATTGTGATGGTTTTCGATAGTGGAAGTGGTCAGCAGTGAAGGAGGTACGGGTGCCCAAGACAATGGATGGGTCCCACAACTTGCACTAATGTGGCAGCTCCAGGAACGTGGGTCTCTCCCAGCAAGGCACACACGGTGCTGCTTCCTCGTGGAGTGGTAGAGGGATAGATGGAGTGGGGCTACTCCTGAAATAGGGAAGCTGCTGACAGGTGCCTGTGATCAGCCATGATTTGCGTTTTGGGCACATTTCTCAGTTAATTTGTGGCGTGATATGCTGTTTATGATGAACCTGCTTTTCTGTTCCTTTTCTGACGTGTAATTTTAAACTGTTCAGGCTTTGGTTAGATTTCATCGAGTAGGGGTAGATTGTTTTTTTTTTTTTCTTTATTGCATGTTGCCTTTAAAGTAGATCCATTTTGCTCCACTTGTTGAATGTCATTTCTGACTAATGCTGGATAATATTGTGCTCAAATAAGTGTAAGGTCAGACACTGGGGACAATACTTGCCCAATGGGATTGATATCATGTGACAGTTATTACTTTGATGCCTGTAGGCCATATTTGGGAGGACACTAACACTACTCCATTATTCTTCAATCTTCTCCCATTTGTGTCCAAACATTTCAGAGGTTGCATTTCCTCTCCTCCAGCTCCGTCCCTAACCCTCTACAATCCAATTTCTGTTCCTTTCACTGAGACCACTTCCTCCAAAGTCACCAATGATTTTCTTGTCAAATCTAATGGACTCTACTTCATCCTAATCCTCCTTGACTTCTCAGCTGCCTTTGGCACCAAGGATCACTTCTTTCTCCCCTGAAAACTCTATCTAACCTTGGTTTCCCTGAGACATTTCTCTTCCTGTTCTATTCTTGCCTTTCTGTCAAAACCTTTCAGTCCCTTTCACTAGTTCTTCATCTATCTCCCACTCCCTCAAGATTCTCCTGAATCCTCTTTTCTCAGTTCACTTACTCCTTGGGAAACTGGTCCATACACACAGCTTTGACCAAGACCTATATGCAGATGACTCCCAAATCTAACTCAGTAGCCTTTACACCTCTTCTTTTCAGTCAGTCAAATGAAGGTATTCATTGAGGGCATTCTTTATGCAGAGCATTCTTCTAAAATATTTGGAGAATACTCTGATCCCTGCCCTCAAGGAACATAAAGTCTAACTGGGGAGCTCATAATGTGGTATATAATAATGATAATTGTGATAACTGTTAGGTACTTAACTCTTTGTCAAGCACGATGCTAAGTCCCGGAATAAATACAAGATAATCAGATTGGATATAGTCCATGTCCCACATAGAGCTCAGTCTAAGATGGAGGAAGAATAAATATTTTATTCACATGTTATAGATGAGGAAACTAAAGCATAGAGAAGTTAAGGGACTTGCCCAAGGTCACACAACAGGCACTTGTCGAACTGGGATCCATCTCTACCTGGATATCCCTTCAATGCCTTAAGCTCAGTGTATCCAAAACTGAGCTCCTTACTTTCCCCTACTGCGTCAGCATCCTCCCTAGGTTCCTTACTTCTAGACTCTCCTCCATTCTGTTTTATTTTCCTGCTGAAATCATTTTCTAAACCACTTTCTGTGCATCTCGCCACTCGTCAAAAGACATCAATCCTCCCTGCCTCAAGCAGAAACTCCTGATGATTGACTTTGATACTGTAGCCACTCTTTCCCCCTTTGGATCTTTGTTCCTCTCAAACCCACCCACTCACCGTGCCTCATTGTCATCTCCCCTGCCTCCGACCTCCTACCCTTCCCCTTCACTTTGGACAGACAGATCAGTGCTCTCCCCTTCTTTACAGTCCTTGTGAAATGACATCCCTTCCAGGAGGCCTCCTGTGATCAGTCTCTCACCCCTCCATTGTATTTTCCTCACTAATGCCATTTCAGTTTGTCTGCATCCCCAGAACACGTAAGTACCCACAATCCTCTAGTATTTATGTACATATTTTTATACTCGATTACTTTCTCCTGTCTGGAATGTATTTTAGTGCCTGTTTCCCTGCTAAATTGTAAGCACCATGAGTTCAGATCAACTCTAATAACTCTATTGTATTCTTCTAGGCCCTTAGGACCACAGAGTAGGGCCTCAGTAAATATTGTTGACTGACTGTAGGATCTTTTGCCGACCATTCTGATGTTGGCACTTGATGTCTTTAAAGTTGCTTCCTTTATGTTGTTCGTGTCTTCATGTATTAGATGAGCACTAGAACTACCTGAGAGACATTGATTTGGTTTGGCATTTAAAATTACAACCCTCAAACATCCATTTTCTCAGGCAGCCAAACACTAAACTTGCACATTTGAGTCTTGGATTTTTATTGCACATTGGAATTTTGTCATTGTCAGCCTTTATGAGAGATGACTCCTGAGGCAGAGCTTGTACATCATTCTTTAGAATCTTTCTGTTCATTTCTTTTGGTCCGAGCTGGGAATTGCTTCAGGAGGTGACTGCGTTCCCTTAGCAGTTCACTTGGACTCACACTTTTACGTTTACCTTGGTAAAGTCATTGATGGTAATCCTTTAGACTGGAAGCTCATTGTGAGCAGGGAATGTGTCTGTTACATTGTTATATTGTACTCTCCCAAGTGATTAGTACAGTGCTCTGCACATGGTAAGCGCTCAATAAATACAACCGACAGACTGATCTGAGGATCTGCCTCCCAGTTGGCACATATTATCATCGTACTGGATGGAAGATGATGTCTGGAGTTGAGGTGACCGTGGTTCCTGGATTGCAGTTGTTTGCGGATAAGGCACTAGTGTTAGAAGTGTGATTGTAAATTTTGCCATTGTGAAACGATCAAGTAAAATGTTGAATTGATGAAGTCATCATTTCTGACTGAGATTTTTGAAGTGGATATCTTACTAAGCATCACAGTTGAAATGTCATCCTGAGCTAACTCATCATGAGCCAACATGAACCTAGTTTAGTTCAGATTCTCTTTTTTTAACTGAATACTCCAAATTGAGCCTATGATTAAGATAGAAGTTTGAGGAACAGGCTACTTGTCCTCTCTGATCTCCCATCCTTCTGTCTCTCCCCACTTCAATCTATACTTCACGCTGCTGCCCGGATCATCTTTGTGCAGAAATGCTCTGGGCATGTTACTACCCTCCTCAAAAATCTCCAGTGGCTGCCAGTCAGCCTACGCATCAGGCAGAAACTCCTCACCCTGGGCTTCAAGGCTGTCCATCACCTCGCCCCCACCTACCTCACCTCCCTTCTTTCCTTCTACAGCCCAGCCCGGACCCTCCGCTCCTCTGCCGCTAACCTCCTCACCGTGCCTCATTCTCGCCTGTCCCACTGTCGACCCCCGGCCCACGTCCTCCCCCTGGCTTGGAATGCCCTCCCTCCGCACATCCGCCAAGCTAGCTTTCTTCCTCCCTTCAAAGCCCTACTGAGAGCTCACCGCTCACCTCCTCCAGGAGGCCTTCCCAGACTGAGCCCCCTCCTTCCTCTCCCCCTCCCCACCCCCTGCCCTACCTCCTTCCCCTCTCCACAGCACCTGTATATATGTTTGTACAGATTTATTACTCTATTTTACTTGTACATATTTACTATTCCATTTATTTTATTTTGTTAATATATTATGTTTTGTTGTCTGTCTCCCCCTTCTAGACTGTGAGCCCGTTGTTGGGTAGGGACCGTCTCTATATGTTGCCAACTTGTACTTCCCAAGTGCTTAGTACAGTGCTCTGCACATAGTAAGCGCTCAATAAATACGATTGAATGAATGAATACTTGTCAATAAGGAAGAAATGCAAAATCACCTTTTCATACCAGAATTTTGAAGGCCCCCCCCCCAAGTTTTCAGATGATTTTAAGCTGGAATATGAACAAAAAGTTATATATTTGGCTTTTTTATAGAGCCCTCCTCAAAGCCCTTAGGGATAGCAATGGTGAGCACCAGAAGCATCAATAAAAGGTCCCTGAAAAGGCATACTCAGCAGTCATTTTATTTGAGATCTGGAAATACAAAAGTGACAGCTTTTCAGTTATTTTATCTCTTGATTTTCCTTTGGGTAATTGACTATCCCAAGATACTGATTCATTCAATCCTATTTATTGAGCACTTACTGTGTGCACAGCACTGTACTAAGAGCTTGGTTCCTCCTCCATTTATATGAAGCATTCTTACAGTGCAAGTCATTACAGCGGGTGTGAATTCAGGATTAGATGATTGACAGGCCAAGTGAAATGCTTAAAATGCCATTCACCAGTGTGTAGCATCCATGTCCATATAGAGTGAGAGTTTATATGCCCATACATTCAGCTTCTTCGTAGGGCCATCGGGATATATCCTTTGCAGTTCTTAAATGCACGTGGGAATTACTTTGAAGCTATCGTTGATTGGACCAGGTCACCTAATAGTATTTCGAGAGGCAGTTGGGAGAACAGGAATGATTTCCAGGATGATTGGGGTGTCAAAATTTGAATCAGACGTGGAATTTCCTGCCTCTCTGATCACCAAGAGGTGCCGGAGTATTTTTTACTGCAACCAGTACATATCAAGGAAAAGAAATATTTTCTTCTATGAGAACTTGAAGAGACCAAGCCTTTAATCATCATTAGGATTTATTGAACATTTACTTGGTGCAGAGATTCTATAAGCAAATGGAGCAACATTTTATAATGCTTACAGAACAGACCTCTGAGTAGAGTAAGCACTCAGTAAATATTGTTGCTTCATTGGTAAGGTGCCATTCTTGTTCTGAAGGGCTGCACAAGCTAATGGGAGGAGGAAAGCAGATAAATGAGCATAGATTAAATAGTTAAGGGAGAGTGAGGAGAAGTATAAAGAAAAAGCACATCTTGGAAGGAAGTTACAGACAAATGGATAGGTGCATGAGAATATCAATGTGGTTGAGGAAACAGTATGCCAGGAAGGTGCAATTAGTCAGTAAATACTTTCTGGAGGAGAAAGCCTCCAGAAGATCCTTGTGGGCTTGGATTGTGTTTTCAACATCTGTTTTACTCTGCCAAGCACTTAGAACAGCACTGTGCACAGAGAAGGCTCTTAATGGGGACCTTCAATGGGGGTACCCTATCCTACCTTGACTATTCATTCATTCATTCATTCATTCATTCATTCATTCATTCATTCATTCATCCAATCATATTTCTTGAACACTTACTGTGTGTAGAGCACTGTACTAAGTGCTTGAGAAAGTACAATAGAGCAATAGAGACAATCCCTCCCCCAGTGAGCTCACAGTCTTGGGGGGAGGCAGCGGGGAAGACAGACATCAATACAAGTAAACAGACATCAATAAAAATAAATAATATTACAGACATATACTTAAGTGTTGTGGGGTGGGGAGGGGGGAGGAGCAAAGGGAATGAGTTAGGGTGACGCGGAAGGGAGTGGGAAATGACGAAAACCGGGGCTTAGTCTGGGAAGGCTTCATGGAGGAGATGCACCTTCAGTAGGGCTTTGAAGAGGGGAAGTGCGATTGTTTGGCAGATTTGAGGAGGGAGGGTGTTCCATGCCAATGGTAGGATTTGGGCCAGGGGTCAGTGGTGAGACAGGTGAGATTGAGGCACAGTGAGAAGTTTGCACCAGAGGAGTGAAGTGTGCGGGCTGGGTTGTAGAAGGAGAGAAGTGAGGTGAGGTAGGAGAGGGCAAGGTGATGGAGAACTTTAAAGCGAATGGCGAGGAGTTTTTGTTCAACATGGAGGATAGGCAACCATTGGAGCTTTTTGAGGAGGGGGGTGACCTGACCTGAACATTTCTGTAGAAAGATAATCTGGGCAGCGGAATGAAGTATGGACTGGAGTGGGAGAGGCAGGAGGTTGGGAGGTAAGGAAAGGAGTCTGATGCAGTAATCTAGGTGGGATAGGTTGAGTGGTTGTACTAATGTGGTAGCAGTTTGGATGG
This sequence comes from Tachyglossus aculeatus, assembly GCF_015852505.1. Classification (NCBI taxonomy): domain Eukaryota; kingdom Metazoa; phylum Chordata; class Mammalia; order Monotremata; family Tachyglossidae; genus Tachyglossus; species Tachyglossus aculeatus. The sequence continues at coordinate 123,699,232 of NC_052066.1, read as the reverse complement.
AGAGGAAAGGGCAGATAGTAGCAGTATTGTGAAGGTGAGACCAACAGGATTTTGTGATGGATTGGATTTGTGGGTTGAATGAGAGAGCAGAGTCAAGGATGCCACCAAGGTTATGGGTTTATGAGGTGGAAGGATGGTTGTGCCATCTGCAGTGATAGGAAAGTTCAGGAGAGGACAGGGTTTAGGAGGAAAGATAAAGAGCTCTGTGATGGACATGTTAAGTTTGAGGTGGCGGGCGGACATCCAAGTACAGATGTCCTGAAGGCAGGAGAAGATGTGAGCCTGGAGAGAGGGAGAGAGTTCAGGGGAGGAGATGTAGATTAGGGTATCATCGTCATAGAGGTGGTAATTGATGCCATGGAAGCAAATGAGTTTTCCAAGGGAATGAGCATAGATGGAGAATAGAAGGGGACCGAGAACTGAACCTTGAGGAACCCCTACAGTTAGGGGATGGGAGTGGGAGGAGGAGACTGCAAAGGAGACTTGAGAATGAATGGCCAGACAGATAAGAGGAGAACCAGAAGAGGACAGAGTCAACGAAGCCAAGGTTAGAAAATATATCCAGAAAAAGGGGGTGATCCACAGTGTCAAAGGCAGCTGAGAGGTCGAGGAGAATTAGGATGGAATAGGAGCCATTGGATTTGGCAAGAAGGAGATCATTGGAGACAACTGCATCTGCCTCCACTCACCTCCTGGCCTCCTCTCTTCTCACTCCAATCTACACTCCACTCTGCTGCACGAATCATTAACAAAAAAAAAATTGTTCATGTCTCCCCACTCCTCAAGAACCTTCAATGGCTGCCCATCCACCTCCGCATCAAAAGGAAACTCCTTACCATAGGCTTTAAAGCAGTCAATCAGCTCATCCCACCCTACCTTATCTCACTAATTTCTTTCTCCAGCCCGGCCCACATACTCCAGTCATCTAGCACCAGCATACTAACTGTTCCCGGATCCAGTCTGTTTCACTGCCGACCCCTCTACCATGTCATCCTTGTAGCCTGGAACTCCCTCCCACTCCATAAGCGCCAGACCACCACTCTCTCCACCATCAGAGCACTAGTAAGAGCCTATCTCCTCCAAGGGACCTTTATCAAATAAGCCCTTTTTTCCTGGCTCACCCTTCCATGTGTGTCAACTGTGCACTTCAGTCTGTGACTTTGAACACTTGATATTTGCCCCATCCCCAACCCCACAGCACTTATATACACGTCTTTAAATTATATATTATAAATTACTTATTTATTCCTATTAATACCTGTCTCCCCCTCAAGACTGTAAGCTCATTATGGGCAGGGAACATTTCTGCTAATTCCATTGTAGTCTCCCGAGCTCTTAGTGCAGTGCTCTGCACATAGTAAGCACCCAAAAAATACTATTGATTGCCTGTGATTTGGCAAATCATATTTATACATCTGTGTACATAGGTACTGAGGATAGGAATGAATTATAGAAAAGTGCTAAGGATTCATTCATTCATTCAATCGTATTTATTGAGCGCTTACTGTGTGCAGAGCACTGTACTAAGTGCTTGGGGAGTCCAAGTTGGCAACATATAGAGATGGTCCCTACCCAACAGCGGGCTCACAGTCTAGAAGGGGGAGACAGGGAACAAAACAAAACATGTGGACAGGTGTCAAGTCATCAGAATAAATAGAAGTAAAGCTACATGCACATCATTAACAAAGTAAATATGTACAAGTAAAATAGAGTATTAAATCTGAACAAACATTCGTTCAATCGTATTTATTGAGCACTTACTGTGTGCAGAGTACTGTACTAAGGATGAGACTTGAGCAGATGCATCTTGTGAATTGAGAATTAATTGGAGGAGGATTTAGCAGGGCCTTAATGGTGGGAAAAGTTGGGGTGGCGGAGGAGTTACAGATTGGGGGAACAGTGTAACAAGGGATGGTTGCAGATGGGAAAATTGAGAGAAAGGTACAGTTAGAAGGGGAACTGGGGAATAGTGGATAAAGAGAGCTGAGTGTAGGATGGGAAAAGCTGGTGGAGAGCCTTGGAGTGAATGGTGAGGAGTGCCTGCTGGATGTGGAGGGCGATGGGTGGGTGGTAATCGCTGGAGATTTTTGAGGTTTTGAGTGATGAGTTCTGAGCAGCGCAGCTAGAAGGTGATCCGTACAGGCGGGGAGACCAGCGAGGAGCCGATGCCATAGTCCAACCGTGGAATGAAATGAACTCAGACTGGGGTGGCAGGTGTTTGTGTAGAGAAATGGGGGGATCTGGGAAATGTTATGGAGGTAAAATGTGGTGTGGGAGGAACATTTCACATTTTTCCCCCACCTTAACCCCAGGTGCACCAAATGGGCTTTATCAGGCCATCACATTGTTTGGGGATGGTCGGTGCATTGCTATTTCATGGTTACTATTCATTTCATTTTAATAAGTGTTACTAGGGGGGAAAATTGCTAAATAAAAGGAATCTTTAAAATGACATTGTGTCATTAATGGTATAAATAATGGAATTCATAGTTTGACAAAAAAATTTTAATGGAAAGTAATTTTAGAATGCTCTAGCTTATTTTAGTAACACCTGAATACATTATATAAAATAATTGATTGACCTAAGATAGATAAGCCTGAAATTGTTGATCCACTTGCTAACCTCATTTAGGATAGCAAAGGAAAGGGAGTAGTGCAGGAGAGGGAAATAAATTATTTTTTGATTCAATTATGTTTGGTGAGTAGTATTCTGAATTATAAACAGATTGGCCAGTGAAGCTTCTATCAACAGAGAATTTAATAACTTGAATGTGCTATCTGCTCAATATGAATCTTAGGAAATTAGATTTTATAAAATGAATTCATCTAAGTGGGTCTGTGTTCTTGCTTGTTATAAAATTGTTTTAATAAATTATATATTGCCTAATTTCTTTTTGCTTAGAGCTGACTGTTTTCTCCATTTGTTAGAAGACAATTTCCATGTGCAGTACTTTAGTACCAGAAAAGATTAGAGCTGAATGATTTCATGAATATTATTTGCTTGTCTTGGAGTTAAATATCAAGTAATAAAAGTGAAGTTTTTGTAAAACTTATACTAGCCATTTTGGGTAAACTCCAGAGAAAGCTTAGCTCTCATTGTCTTCTAGTCTTCTCATTTTACTCTCTACTAATTATCTTGGAATAGGAAAGTGGATGTCTACGCAAGCGTTGGCGGGGAAAGAGCTTTATTAAAATTCTCAGTGCTCCACAATAATTGGAAGAGAGCATTGAGGTGGCTGGTTGAATCACTGAATAATCTGCACACACATGGGTGCCCACCGACCCTGGCTCAGACTAGCACCCATCTGCTTCTGCAGAGGTAGGGCTTTATGTCCCTGCAGCCGCCACTTTCTTCGTCATAGGACGGTCCCCCGGGGGTCAGTGAACATATGGGTTCCTTATCCTTCCCTCCCCATTGAATGGCAGAGGTTATTGTCATTGTTGGGGAAGGAAAGAGGAGGGACATAAACCTAAGTGAGGCATTTGCACGTGAGGGTCCTGGTCACGATAGACCAGTTTCCTACAGTTGCCCCTACTTTACCGTGCAGCCAGATTTGGCCCAAATAATACTGCCTACTGTGGCGGGGAATCCACAGCTGCTGGAGAGTTACAAAATAGGAGGAGAGTGTGTGCCGTTGTTATCCTAATTGAACTTCATCAACTTCCAGCTTCTTTAATAGTTGTGGTATTTGTTAATAATAATAATGATGACATTTGTTAAGCGCTTACTATGTGCAAAGCACTGTTCTAAGCGCGGGGGAAGTTACAAGGTGATCAGGTTGTCCCACGTGGGGCTCACAGTCTTAATCCCCGTTTTACAGATGAGGGAACTGAGGCTCAGAGAAGTTCAGTGACTTGCCCAAGGTCACACAGCAGACATGTGGCAGAGCCGGAATTCGAACCCATGACCCCTGACTCCGAAGCCCGGGCTCTTTCCACTGAGCCACGCTGCGAGTAATAAATACGTACAAACATATATACATATATACAGGTGCTGATGATGGCATTTATTAAGCGCTTACTATGTGCCAAGCACTGTTCTAATAATAATAATAATGGCATTTATTTAGCGCTTACAATGTGCCAAGAACCGTTCTAATAATAATAATGATGATGATGATGGCATTTGTTAAGCACTTACTATGTGCCAAGCACTGTTCTGACAATAATAATAATAATGATGATGATGGCATTTATTAAGGGCTTACCGTGTGCAGAGCACTGTTCTAAGCGCTGGGGAGATACAAGGTGATCAGGTTGTCCCACCTGGGGCTCACAGTCTTCATCCCCATTTTACAGTTGTGTTTGCAATGTACCAGAGTCTCTAAGTGCTGGGGTAGGAACAATATAAACCCATACGGGGTCTAACTAGGAAGAAGGACAGTTACCTAGAACCCATTGTACAGATGAAGAATCTAGGGCCCAGAGAAGTTTTGTGACTTACCGAAAGTCACCCAGCAGGCGAGTGGCAGAGCTGGTAGGTCCGCTGACTGTGCACTTTCCCCTAAACCACACTGCTTCTGGGCAGGTGAGAGACATATTTCTGGCAGCGAGCAGCTGTGGTGATCGTAATGTTAGTTGTAATGTCTCTCTAGCTGCATGCCAATGCTGCTCCATTTTTCAGTCTGTCATGGCCAGGTGGCTGTTTGAGCATACTTGAGTGAGCACAGGTAAATGACTGAAGGAGCACAGCTAAGGGAGCACAGGTATGGGTGGGTCTGTGCTTCTTCCTAACTCAGCTAACATGGGTAGTTACACAAGTAGTGATGTATTTTTTAAAAAATTACACAAGACTGTAGCTCTGTGAAGAGTAAAAGACTATTTTTACAACTGTAACCTTGTAAATATTTAATTTATCAAAGATCAGTGCATGTACTGTCCTGGAATTTAGGAAATATTCATCGGTATTGTATTTTAATCTATAATTTCTAAGTTTCTAAATTTTAAGTATTTGAGGGATATAAATTAGAAGACTTAATGCATTTTTCATTAGCAGTAGTTAATGAAATGAAAATAATTCTGTATGATTTGTACAGTCAACAAAGGAGAGTAGTTAAGTTCGATCTTGATAATTAGTAATGAATGCTAAATAGTGCTTTTGTTTCTATTAGCACAGGGTAGGGTTACAGTTGACTCTAACCCCACCGTGCATGATTAATACATTTCAGGCTCTGGCTTTCAGATTCATTAGCCATGTAACCTTAGAAAGCAAAGTAATTAGAGGAAAAGAATTGGGGTGTGGCTTGCTAAAATTATAGATCCTTGAAGTTCTTTTGAGATGAGCTAATGATATAATTATATACATATATATGTATATATATGTGTATAATATATATCTTTATATGTATATAGAGAAAATAAAACATCTGCTTTCTACAACAATGGTAGTAATTGTATTTATGTGCTTATGTGCCAAACACTGTACTAAGTGCTTCTAACAAATTATAATAGACAATAGTATCCTTACCATCCCCCAACTTGTACTTCCCAAGCGCTTAGTACAGTGCTCTGCACACAGTAAGCGCTCAATAAATACGATTGATTGATTGATTTGAAAGAAAGCCAGTCTTTCTATTTTTGTGTAATACATTTCTTGTAAATATTTAGTAATTTTAATTACTGAATTGTTTTAAAGGCAAAACAACAGTGGATTGAAGATACATATCCCCCCAAATTGTAACAGTCAGCCCTTCCTAGAATTCACTGGACTAGCTTTTTTTATATATCTTTTATGTCAGCCAGTCTATCATATTTATTGAACACTTATTGGGTGCAGAGCACTGTTAAGTGCTCGGGAGAGTACAGTATAACAATATAACAGACACATTCCCTGTCCACAACAAAATTACAGCCTGTTGTATTTGTTAAGCATATGGTATGTGTCGAACACTGTTCTAAGCACTGTGTATATAGAAGTTAATCTGGTTGGATGCAGTCTCTGTCTTACATGGGCCTCACAGTATAAGTAGAAGGGAGAACAGGTACTGAACCCCAGTTTTTCAGTTGAGGAAATTGAGGCACCGAGAAGTTAAGTGACTTGCCAAGGTCACACAGAAGGGGATTAGATCCCAGGTCCTCTGGGTCCCAGGCCCTTGCTCTTTCCACTAGGCTAGGCTGCCTCTTTGACCTCAAGACTCCAACTTCTTGTGGACAGGCTAACATAAAATTGAATTTGGAGGCCCTCAAAGCCTTCCCTTTGCTGCTATTTTAGACCAGCAGCGATGCTGCCATGCATACATATTAAGTAGTCTGATGAAGCAACATTGCCAAGATCCGCCCTTTCCTCTCCATCCATACCGCTATCCTGCTCATTCAAGCTCTCATCCTATCCCATCTGGACTACTGCATCAGCCTTCTCTCTGATCTCCCATCCTCGTATCTGTCCCCACTTCAATCCATACTTCATGCTGCTGCCCGGATTGTCTTTGTCCAGAAATGCTCTGGGCACGTTACTCCCCTCCTCAAAAATCTCCAGTGGATACCAATCAATCTGCGCATCAGGCAGAAACTCCTCACCCTGGGCTTCAGGGCTGTCCATCACCTCACCCCCTCCTACCTCACCTCCCTTCTCTCCTTCTACAGCCCACACCGCACCCTCCACTCCTCTGCTGCTAATCTCCTCACAGTATCTCGTTCTCGCCTGTCCCGCATCGACCCCCGGCCCACGTCATCCCCCGGGCCTGGAATGCCCTCCCTCTGCCCATCCACCAAGCTAGCTCTCTTCCTCCCTTCAAGGCCCTACTGAGAGCTCACCTCCTCCAGGAGGCCTTCCCAGACTGAGCCCCTTCCTTCCTCTCCCCCTCGTCCCCCTCTCCATCCCCCCCATCTTACCTCCTTCCCTTCCCCACTGCACCTGTATATATGTATATATGTTTGTACATATTACTCTATTTTACTTGTGCATATCTATTCTATTTATTTTATTTTGTTAGTATGTTTGGTTTTGTTCTCTGTCTCCCCCTTTTAGACTGTGAGCCCACTATTGGGTAGGGACTGTCTCTATATGTTGCCAACTTGTACTTCCCAAGCGCTTAGTACAGTGCTCTGCACACAGTAAGCGCTCAATAAATACAATTGATGATGATGATGATGAAGCCACCAGCCCCAGCAGCCCATGGACACCCGCATAATCATGAGAAAGCCATGCATGGGCAGGGGTGTCAGTTCAGTAGTGCCACATGGAACTGGAATCCTGACACCCCTCATAGGGGCTGGTTCTTTCTGGCTCCCCAAGCTCGTTGCTTTTTTCCCTATGTCTAAAGTGTGCCCTTCTCTACTTTGGCACGCCTCAAAAAATTTCTAACACAAACTTCTCAAATTCCTGAGACAGTGAATGACAGAATCTGGAGCAAGCTGTTGAAGGTCTGGAGAGTATCAGGTTGGGTGGGACTGCCAAACTTTGGGAGATGTGAACAGGATTCAGTGCCTGAAAATTCAAGAAATCAGTCATCAAAAGCAGGATGAAATCCAGTGTGGAAAGGATATATTTTAAAACACAGCAATGGAAAAGTTTCTACTCTACAATGAAAGGAATAGATGTTAACTGGAAAATTTTAATTGGAAGACTTGTCATTTGAAGTTCAGAAATCATTTTTTTCCCTCCAACCACTTATCTCAGACCTATTCCTTCATATTGAAAATAACAATTATAAAAAGTTTAAAAATTACAGTAATTGGGTAGAAGCAGATTTGCATACTTATTTAGAACATATTATTAATAGTAGATTTTATTTCTTTAAAGCCCCAGAAGAAAGAAGATCAGCAATTGGATCTTAAAAAAAGCACCAGTCCGAAAAAAACACCAGAGCCCACTGTTGATCTTCTAGGTCTTGGTAAGTTTTAAATAATACAGTGGTATATTCCTGTGATCAGTTGTTCTGAAATGGAAGATAATGGTTTTATTTTCTATATACCAACAGATATCTTTAACTGAATTTGAAAATGACATGATTAAGTCTTCCTAGTTCTCACTATAAAGGCAATCTTTAATAAAGGGAGCAGTGTCTGTCAGCACTATCTTGACTGAAATACAAGTAATGAGCTCCTTAGGGAAAGGGAAGATATCAAAGTAATCTTCAAAGGATCGGTACACTGTGACATTTTAACATTTACAAAATAGAAGATAAGGGTTTTTTTTAATAAAACAACTGAATGCAAGTGTAGTCCTATTGCATAGTAAAAAGCCAAAATATTGCTGTTGTGACATGAATATCCAAATTTCATACCCAATTCTGATACCTTGAACTTTCATGTTTACGTTATCACAGAGAATTGCTCATCTTAATCTGAGGTGGTGTTTGTTCTCTCCGGAGTGACACATAAAGTGTGTTGTCTTGTAAGCAGTTCAGCTTTGCCTGTCCAAGTGCCAGTCCTGAATATTGTTTATCCAAAAGTATTGTCAGATCTTTTGTACAATCCTCCTCCTCTTCTTCAAAGAACTTTCCAGACAAACCAACCTTTTAAAATAGTATCGGTGCTGTATAAGAGTAATTCTCTTTTCAGTTTGAAGGTGGAGGAGGAAAGGCAGTTGGGTATAATTTTCTATGTTTTAGAAATACAGACTGTAATTTTGAAAAGATAATTGTAGACACCTGGGACTCTACATTTAATTATGTAGTTTCTAGCCCCAAAATTCAGAAAATGCAGAAATTCTGAAAAATGAATTGTCATTTGCAAAACTGAAGGTTTATCATACTAAATCTATAACCATCTTTTTAATCTCCATGCCACTTTCATTCCAGAAGGGAAACTAGAGTGGGGAGATGATAGATTAGTCAGGGAAGGCTTTCTGGAGGAGATTATTTGAGTAAGGCTTTGAGGATGGGGGAGAGTGGCATTCTGTTGGATATGAAAAGTTTCTGGGGAGTACCAGGAAGGTGGGAGGAAGTACAGTGAGAGAGATGCTATTAAGGCACTGTCAGAACTTTCCCCCTTACTTATCTTTGCTTTTCACTTACTGCTCCCCAGTGTGCACCCTGCATTCCTCTCAAATCAGTCTCCTCATTGTGCCTCATTCTCATCTCTTGTACTTTCTCAAGCCCTTAGCCAATGACCTTTGCAGTAAGCACTTAATAAATGCCTCCAACTGATAACACTTTCTCCATTAGCAATTATATCCCAACCATCAGGAAAGTTGTACCCATGTAGTTTGTAATGGAAAAAGAATGAATCAGTCGTATTTATTGAGTGCTTCTGTGTGCAGAACACTGTACTAAGCCCTTGAGAGAGTAAAAATTAAGAGTTGGTAATCACGTTCCATGTCCATAAAGAGCTAAAAGTGTAAGGCGGGGATACAGACATTAGTAGAAATAAATAAACTGAGATATGTTATCATAAGTGCTGTGGGGCTGAGAATCAGGTGAATAGAAGGTACAAATCCAAGTGCAGGGGCAACACATGTTGTGTTGTTGTGTTGTACTAGCCCTAGAGCTTGGTATAGTGCTCTGCACACAATAAGCACTCAATAAATATGATTGAGTGGGGGAAAAAGGAAATGAGGGCTTTGGGAAGGTCTCTTGGAGATAAGCTTTGAATAAGGCTTTGAAGGTGGGGAGAGTGATGGTAGGTATGAACCAGTTAAGTTACCTCCTAATTTTCTGGGTGATTCCTGAGGGCAATAACTGGCAACTAGTAAGATCTATTGAATAGACATTATTGATTTGAAATGTAAGCTTTGACTAGCTAATCTCTCATCTTCCCACACCTATATCCTATTGCTGCTGTGTCACCTATGCACTTGAGTCTTGACTAAGTTTTTTGAAACTCCTTCCCCCATCCACCCCACAACACTTATGTACCAATCCTTACACTCTGCTTGCTTCCCCTTGCTGTAATTTATTTTAACATTTGTCTCCCCAACTCAGTTGTAAGTTCCTTGAGGGCACAGATCATATCTGCCAACTCTGTTACATTGTGCTCTCCCAAGCACTTAGTAAAGTGCTCTGCAAACATTAAATGTTCAATAAATACCCTGGATTGATTGATTTGAAGTAAAACAGTTTTCAAATTCAGGCAGTCACATGCACGACCTAAGGGTTGGTTAAGCCAAGAGCACCCCTTAGCTTGCCCCACACCCATCTCGAATATTGACTCTGCTGTCACTTTGCATTATGTACTCCTCTCTTGACAACTAGGAGAACCCTGAAAAAGGGATGCACTGCATGGGACATTAGAAGAAGTTTTACGCAAACACAAACTAGTTGATGAGATTGTGTGTCTTTCTACTTGCTTCCCTTAGTGCCATCCTCTTGGAGACCTGTTGAGTAGGATTGTGGAATAGGATGGGCAGGGAGTGTCTGTTTATTGCTGTATTGTACTCTCCCAAGCACTTAGTATAGTGCTCTCTGCAAACAGTAAGTGCTCAATAAATACGATGGAATGAATGGTAGCCCACAGCTAATCATCAGATAGACAATAGTACTTGTTGATTGAGTGCTTACTCTGTGTATTGCCCTGAACTAAGTGCTTGGGCGAGTATAATAAAGTTAGTACGCACAGTCTCTGCCCTCAAGGAGATTTCAGTGTATACAGAGAACTGTAATGAGTGTCTGAGAGAGTACAGTGGAGTTAGTAGACACAATGCCTGCTCTCAAAGGAGCTTAGAGCTTAGCAGGAGAGACAGACACTACACAAAATTACAGGTAAAGGGAAGCAACAGAGTTTAAAGAAATGTAAAAAGTGAGGTGGTGGAGAGAGGGCATCAAATTCATAGATGACATGGAAGTGTTGAAATGGCAGTTGTAAAGAAGTAGGTTGGGGACATGAGAGATTCATCAGGGAAAGCTTAGTGGAAAAGATGTGATTTCAGAAGGGCTTTGAAAACAGGGACAATAGTGGTCTGCTGGATGAGGAAAGGGGAGAGAGTGACAAACAGGAGGGAGGACATGAGCAGGAGGTCAACAGCGAAAGACAAGACCAGGGCACAGCGAGTAGGTTGGCATTAGATGAAAAAAAAATGGGTAGGCTGGGTTGTAGTAGGAGAGGAATGAGGATAGGTAGAATGGAGAGAGCTAATTAAGTGCTCTAGAGGTAATAATGGTCAGGAGTTTCTGCCTGATGTAGAGAGGAATGGGCAACCATTGGAAGTTTTGAGGAGTGAAGAGACATGCACAGAACTATTATACAAATGACCTGGGCAACAGAGTGTGAAGCATGAACCGGAGAGGGGAGAGGCTGGAGCCAGTGAGGTCTGTGAGGAAGCTGAGGCAGTAGTCAGGATGAGATATGACAAATGTGTGGACTAGAGTGGTAGCAGTTTGTGTGGAGTGGAAGGGGTGGATTTTGAAGGTAGAATAGACAGGGTTTGATGATTGACTGAATTTGGGGGGCATTGAATCAATCAATCAATCAATCGTATTTATTGAGCGCTTACTATGTGCAGAGCACTGTACTAAGCGCTTGGGAAGTACAAATTGGCATCACATAGAGACAGTCCCTACCCAACAGTGGGCTCACAGTCTAAAAGGGGGAGACAGAGAACAGAACCAAACATACCAACAAAATAAAATAAGTAGGATAGAAATGTACAAGTAAAATAAATAAATAAATAAATAAATAGAGTAATAAATATGTACAACCATATATACATATATACAGGTGCTGTGGGGAAGGGAAGGAGGTAAGACGGGGGGATGGAGAGGGGGACGAGGGGGAGAGGAAAGAAGGGGCTCAGTCTGGGAAGGCCTCCTGGAGGAGGTGAGCTCTCAGCAGGGCATTGAAGAGGAGGGAAGAGTCGAGGATAATGCTGTTTGCCTTGTGGATCAAGAGTGATGGGAAAGTTAGGCAGAGGAGAGGGTTTGTGAAGAAAGATGGCTCACCATTTCTTTTATTTTGAAATCTCTCATATTTCATACTGTCTTAACATTAGGTTAATTTCTGTAAGCAATAATGTTCATCTAGCTTACATCCTTCTGAATTTCCTTATTCATTTTTAAACAGGGAGAGAATTATTGCACGCTCCCCCCGGGTAGCCCGCCAAGCCGGAATCCCCCCGGAGGAGGGCAAGGGGCCGTGGCCGGCTGATGGCGGGACCCGGGTGGGCACCGCTGTGCCCGGCCGGCGGCTCTCTCTGCCCCTCTAAAACCCTGCAGCCTCTCTGGGGAACATCTACTCAGGCGCTCAAAACTCCCAGGGCCTGCACTGGAGAAGTGAGGAAGAGATGCAGTCCAGGGGGAGGAAGTGGTGGGAAAAGCACAATGTGGAGGGCACTATTACTGTATTTATTTATTATTACTCTATGATTACTCTATTTATTTATTATTACTCAATTTATTATTACTCTACTCATTATTACTATATTTATTATTATTCTATTTATTACTCTATTTTATTTGTACATATTTATTCTATTTATTTTATTGTGTTAATATGCTTTGTTTTGTTCTGTCTCCCCCTTCTAGACTGTGAGCCCGCAGTTGGGTAGGGACCGTCTCTATGTGTTGCCGTCTTGTACTTCCCAAGCGCTTAGTACAGTGCTCTGCACACAGTAAACCACACCTCCCCACAGCACCTGTTTGTGTGTATATATATATATATATATATATATATATATATATATATACGTTAATACATATTTATTACTCTATTCTATTTATTTTATTTTGTTAATATGCTTTGTTTTGTTGTCTGTCTCCCCCCTTCTAGACTGTGAGCCCGCCGTTGGATAGGGACCATCTCTATATGTTGCCAACTTGTACTTCCCAAGCGCTTAGTACAGTGCTCTACACACAGTAAGCGCTCAATAAATACGATTGAATGAATGAATCAATCAGTCGTGTTTATTGAGCGTTTACTGTATGCAGAGCACTGTACTAAGCGCTTGGGAAGTACAAGTTGGCAACATAATGAATGAATTGACATTGGGTGTGTAGGCAGGGCACCTAGAGTAATTGTATGCCCCAACATATATAGCTGGATATGTCTTTCTGTAGAAAAGTGATCAAAATTACATTTACATAGCAGGGTCTTTAAAGCTGTTCCTTAAATGAAAAATAAATAAGAATAGTTTCTTAAAATGACCTTTTGAGGTGCGTGGAAATGTGAGAATGTTGGTATTCAGATGGGTATTGTTGGATCACATTGAGAAGCGATTCATTTAATTGTGCTGCTTCCGCTTTAAACTCCTTCCTCCTCCGGCGATGCATCAGTTGCTCCTGGTGAATTATTAGACATGGCAGATTTCCTGGCAGTAATGGTGTGCTCTAGGCTCAGCATTCCCACTCATACCAAAGTAGTAATAACCTCCGTATTTAGTATCATTCTTGCTACTTTGGCTCTCCTACAATATATCAAAATCTTTTTACCACTTATGCAAACTGAGATACGTCCCACTAATATGACTAACATTTAGCAATTAATTTATTGAGTGCCTGCAGGGTCAATCTACTGTACCAAGTGTTGCAAGTTTTGTGTCAGTGTATTCAGCACAATGTGAGAATAATTTTAATGAACGAAAGTAATTACAAAATGCTTTTATAACTGGAAATGCCAAGCATAAAAATTATGAATTTACTCTATAGCCCAACTATTGCAGTAGTAGCATATTTTTAGTGCCCATTTCATATGGTGCACTAGGTCTCTGGAGAGAACAGGATAAAGTGACATATTCCCCACTGTTCTCTACTTGGAAAATTCGCATCATTTTAGCATATATTTAGTGTCCATTTCATAGGGTGCACTAGGTACTTGGAGAGTACAGAATAAAGATGTGATATGTTCCCCACTGTTCTTTTCTTGGAAAATTCTCATCATCAGATGATTGTCTTTAAAGAGCAGAAGGTCTTTCAGAATGTCAGACGTTTTGAAAGTCTAATCTCAAAAAGCAATTGACTTATTCCCCAGAAGCTGTGTAAAGACAAGGAAAGTCTAACCCTTTATATACTCCAGTGTTCCACACTGAATTCACCAGCCAAATTCTGGATCTTTGATGGCATTTTCAATTTGGGGGTATCTCAGACTCCCTGATTTTTGGGCCCACTCAACCGTTATGCCTACCTACTCCCAGTTTCTGTGAGCTTCAGGGTCTGAAGATATCTGGGGCTGAGAGTAAGGATCTCAGCAGCTGCACCCTGGAAACTGACACAAAATAGCTTCCCAGGAGTTACTGCTCCCCCTGGAAATCTAATTTGTGCTCTGTCCCCTTATCCCAGGCTCCCCACAATGACAGCCATTTTTAACAGATCCTCTATTTATTGGTCCTCATTCTTGGTAGCAGAAATGATCTTCAGAGGGATCTTTGAAGTGTTGTTCTGGTTTGTTTCAAATCCTCTATCCATTTCCAAGGTATGGCTTGTGCACTTGAACATCTGGCTCAGTATGTCAACAATCAGAAAATTAACCTTCTCCTCGTCTATGTAACTCCCTGATTTCTGACCATTTTACTGCTCAGTAGTATCTTCTGGGAGATTAGGTAATGGAAATAAAAAGAATTGTAAACGTCAGTTCCGCTGTATATCTGATTACAATAGTGATGATAGTAATAATATTCGTTATGTGAGCCCCCTGTGGAACAGGCACTGTGTCTAACTAGATTTGCTTGTATCCACCCCAGCGCTTAGTACATTGCTTGGCTCATAGTAAGCGCTTAACAAGTACCATCATTATTACTGTGTCAATTACTGTGTCAATTGTCTAGACTGTGAGCCCGTTGTTGGGTAGGGACTGTCTCTATATGTTGCCAACTTGTGCTTCCCAAGCGCTGAGTACAGTGCTCTGCACACAGTAAGCGCTCAATAAATACTATTGAATTGAATTGAATTAAGCATTTTCTATGTGCCAAACTCTCTGTAAAGCACTAGGCTAGATATAAAATAATCGTCACTCAGTTCCTATCCGACTTGCGGCTCAAAGTCTAAGGGAGAGGGAGAACGGTTATTTAATCCTCATTGTACGGGTGAGGAACTGCTGCACAGAGAAGTGACTTGCCCAAGATCATAGCAGGCTAGTATTGCCTATAGAAAGGGAGAGAATAGATGTGTCATGAGCTCTGACTGAGATCCTTTCAGGCACTTGAGAAGTCCTAAGTGAAAACTGTCCTCGTTGCCATTCTATGTCATAAGCCCCAGCACTATAGCCATAGCCTGCCACCAAAGTCCTCTGACTCCCAAGCGTGACGTCTTTCCACTACATTATGTTACTTCTGATCTGGTAAATGGGCATCCTGTGGAAGAAGTTTTGGCCAAAATCAGCGTATTTGGATTATTTCTATACCATCTCTAAGGTTTGCGGGGTCTGGGATGGCCACCTAGTTTGGAACCGCATTGTTCAGGGATATGAGGTGGGAATTGGGACACAAATTAAAATCTCTATCTCCCCCAACCTGCAATTTAATGTTAAGCGACAGGACTCACTGATGACACCCTGCCACAGCTTTTCCACCCTTGCTAATGACCCTCAGTCAATTAGTGGTATTTATTGACAGCTTATTGTTTGTAGAGCACTTGAGAGAGTGCAGTTCAGTAGATTTGGAAGACATGTACCCTCCCCATAAGGATCTTACGATTTAGACAATTAGTGGTATTTATTGACAGCTTATTGTTTGTAGAGCACTTGAGAGAGTGCGATACAGTAGATTTGGAAGACATGTACCCTCCCCATAAGGATCTTACGATTTAGAGGGAAAGACAGACCTTAGAATAATATACATGTTTATAAGTACTTGGGGGGAAACTGTGAGATCAATATTAAGGGCTTAAAAGATACAGATCTAAGTGCAAAGGCAGTGCAGAATGGAGACTAGGCCAGATGAGTAGGGAAAGGCATTTTGGAGGAGATGTGATTTTAATAAGGCTTTGAAGGTGGGGAGAGTGGTGATCTGTCGTGTATGAAGAGGGAGGGAGTTCCATTCCAGAGGGAGGATATGGGCAAAGGGTCAGCAGTGTGACAGACAAGATCAAGGTAAGCAGGTTGGTGTTAGAGGAGCAAGGTGTGCAGACTGGGTTGTTAGGAAATTAAAGTCAGTGGTAATGAGTTTCTGTTTGAAGTGGAGGGGGATGGACAGAAACTGGAATTTCTGGAAGAGTGGGGAGATATGAACTGAACTTTTTTCTTTTTTTCTTTTTAATAAAAATGATCCGGGCAGCAGAGTGAAGTAAGGACTGGAGTGGGGAGAGATTGGAGGCAGGGCGGTCAGCAAGGAGGCTGGTGCAGTAGTTAAGTAGTAAGTAAGAAGAGTGCTTTGAGTAGCATAGTAGTTTTGATGGGGAGGATTTTAATGATGTTATTAAGTTAGAACTGACATTCATTCATTGTCGTCTTTATTGAGCGCTTACTGTGTGCAGAGCACTGTACTAAGTGCTTGGGAAGTACAAGTCAGCAACATATAGAGACGGTCCCTACCCAACAACAGGCTCACAGTCTAGAGGGGGAGACAGACAACAAAACAAAACATGTTGACAGATGCCAAAATCGTCAGAACAAATAAAATTATGGCTAAATGCACATCATTAACAAAATGAATAGAATAGTAAATATGTACAAGTAAAATAGAGTAATCTGTACAATACAGGATTTAGTTTTTATTTTAATCATAACCTTTACTTTATTTCTGGCAAATTGAATGGATATCTGTAACACTTTGAAAATAGAAAACATTGAAAAGATTGGAAAGAAAACAAATTCTTTCTAGAGGCTATTTTTCAGGGAAAGTCCCTGAGTACTTTCCAAGTGCTTAGTACAGTGCTCTGCACACAGTAACAACTCAATAAATATGATTGAATGAATGAATGAATGAGTATAATTTTTGAAAGGGAGTGTGATTAATATAGTTTCAGAAATTTAGAATGTCAGTGTGTAAACTTTCCAGTTCATAGAGAAAAACCAGAGATGCAATGTAACTTTTTTTTAAAATGCCACTTTTGCAATTGCATGTAACTCTGTAAATCTTACACGTGCGAACTCTGATTCAATTCTATTGGGTATTGGGATTGGGATGTCTATATCAATTTGATCATTTTTACAGAAAATACAGTGGCCTTAGATTTCCTGGCAGTCATAGCTTCACTTATTTCCTTAGTATTCATCAATATCATAAAATTGTACTTCTCGTAGGTACAACAAGATCCCATTTATTTTATTGAAATGACAGCACCAAGAATCCACTTCTCTAAGGCAAAATATCACTGGTGATCCATGGAAAAACAAACCATTCCATGCATATTCTCGCAGGTCTTTTGTGGCGATGCAGAAATGTAAATTTGGAACTAAAGAAAACACAGTATCTAGGAAACAAATTACTTTTTTTTTACAATGTTGTTGAACAAAAAATCCCATCTTTTAACATTAGAATTTTGATTTAAGCTTAAACTGCCATTTATACTGCAGTGGTGCTGCCCTAATTTCTTCAGTTTATTCTGTACCTCTCTAGGGGTCCTTTCTGCTGTTTTCTTTTTTCATGGAGTTTGTCCTCTTAAATTTCTTCCATTTGCCTTGGGCCTTTTTTGTACTGTGAATCTCACAGTATTTTTGTTGGCTTCCACTGCTTCTGAGTCCTGAAGATGGGGGCCTACTACCTGAGCCCCCTGGTCTCTCTTCTCCTTCCTTTCCCGTTCTGTAGAAGAGCAGGGGTGGTGGGTGTGTGTGGTGTGGTGTGTGTGTTTGTGTGTATGACACACACACAGAGAATGAGAATGCAGGAGCCATCCTTCCTGTTGCAGATAGTGGAATTTCAATCTTATCTTGTGTGCAGAGGACTGTGCTAAGTGCTTGGAAGAATACATTAGCATTAGCAGACCCTGCCATCAAGGAGCTTGTAATTTAGCCAGGTAGAAAGTAGACTGATGCTAAAATAAATAACAGCACTAGAACAGTGATTTAGTAAGAATATTAGTAATTGCCTTTTTTTAAGCACTTAGTGTGCAAAGCACTGTACTAAGTATTGGGAGAGCATACAGGAGGGAACTAGACAAGGTCCCTGTGCCCCAAGGGGATCACAATCTAAGCATATAATTGGGAATTCGAGACTGGAGACAGACACATCAGGAATGATATAACATTAAATCCCAACGCAGATAAGTATACAAAACAAAAATATAGGGGGCTGAGGCTAGAGGAGCAGAATTTCAGGTTCCCTGCGGCTCAGATTTCAGAGCATACCATCAACCATCATGTTCCCAGGGTTTTGTGAAGCCTCTTGCTGTGGGTCTGTGTAGGAGAAGGTTTTTCCCCCATTGGGAGCAGGGACCCTCCGTGGCTAGAGGAAAGGCAGCGGTTGCCACAGGTGCTCAGTGGTGATGGAGGAGTCTAACAACAAGCTAGAGTAGCTTTTCTCCCCAGCTTGGGGGGCACAGAGCATACTGGGAGCAGTAAAAATAGAGAAATTAAATAAAAAAGATGCTATATGGACTTATTTAGAAGCTTTCAATGTTTGTTCCATTACTAAAGGATGCTAAGTACAAGATTGTAAGCTCATTAGGGGCAGGGAATGTGTCTGCTAACTCTGTCCTCTCCCAAGCACTTAATACTGCACTTTGCACATAGTAAGCACTCAGTAAATACCACTGATTGATTGATTGATTTAATTAAAGATTGTCAAATCAAACATGAGTGTTATATGCTGAGTTTTACAATGTTAAGAAAAAAGCCATTAGATTCCATGCAGGAGAATGATCAGAACCTGGGAGTATATTATTCAATCATGTTTTGAAATGGAGCCGTCTGCTCTTTAGAATAGACTGTTAGGATTTGCAGGTTCTATTACTCGGTTATACAATTAGAAAATGAGTGTATGATGAGGTGTAACCTTGCTTTAGAAATCACATATTCACATGTTTTCAATGAAGAATCCCATTCACTGGAAAATAGGGAATAGCCCTGTGGGCCCTAGACCTTTGAAATTAGGTATCAAGTAATAATCTTTATGTAGCTGCTTCCTACAATTTGAGAAATCTGAGAGATCAGATACTCTAGTGGAATGTTGATAGCACTTTAGAAAGTGACGCCTAGTGAGATACTACCACAAATCACTGCAATTTTCTGGTGTGTAGCTTAAAGATGTGGATTCACAATGTTTTGAATATAGGAGAACCAGTGTGACTTAGGAGGCCTTCCCAGACTGAGCCCCCTCCTTTCTCTCCCCCTCCTCCCCCTCTCCATCCCCCCCGCCTTACCTCCTTCCCTTCCCCACAGCACCTGTATATATGGATATATGTTTGTACATATTTATTACTCTATTTTACTTGTACATATCGATTCTATTTATTTTATTTTGTTAATATGTTTGGGTTTGTTCTCTGTCTCCCCCTTCTAGACTGTGAGCCCACTGTTGGGTAGGGACCATCTCTATATGTTGCCAAGTGCTTAGTACAGTGCTCTGCACACAGTAAGCGCTCAATAAATACGATTGATTGATTGATTAGGGGAAAGAGCATGTGCCTGGGAGTCAGAGAGGACCTAGGTTCTAATCTCCGCTCTGCCCACTTACTTTCAGTTTGACTTTGGGCAAGGCACTTAACTTCTCTATGCGTCTGTTTCCTCATCTGTAAAATGGGAGTAAGATACCTTAGACTCGGCGCCCCATGTGGAACAGGAACTGTGACCAATTTGATTCTTCTACCTGCCCTAGCACTTACTATAGTTCATGGCACAAAGTAAGCATGTAACAAACATCATTATTATTGTCATTATTGTGAATAATAACACTAATAATAATCCAGTATTATTCAGAAGAGGGAACTTGACAAAGGGAGTCCTAGAAGACCGTTGAGCAGTTGAATTTTCAGTTTTCATTGATACCAAGGCTTCAAATTGTCATTATCAGTGGTGTTTATTGAGCATTTACCGTGTGTGCAGAGCACTGTACTAAGCACTTGGGACAATACAGTATGATAGAGCTGGTAGACACGTTCCCTAGCTACAATGAGCTTACAGTCTAGAGGTGAAATCGTGGGGTCTTTAATAACAATAATAATATTAATAATATTTAAAAGCTTACTTTGTGTCAAGCCCTTTGCCCAGCACTGGGGTAGATACAAGTTAATCATGTTGGACACAGTCCCTGTTCCTCGTGGGGCTCACAGTCTAAGCCAAAGGGGAAGAGGTATTGAACCCCCATTTTACAGCTGAGAAAACTGAGGTACAGAGAAGTTCAGTGACATGCCTGAGGTCACAGAGCAGGCAACTGGAAGAGTCAGGATTAGAACTCGGGTCTTCTGATTCCCGGGCCCATGCTCCTTTCACTAGGCCACACTGCTCTCTCTGCTAGGCATTTTACAGTGGTTGAACCAGTTTTAAAGGCTCTGCTTTAAATGTGGAATCTGTGTTTTCTCAAGATGGTCCGGCCGATGTACCAGTCACAAATGGGAGTACCAGCACTATCACCTCGCTGAGCGATGACCTGGATATCTTTGGCCCAATGATTTCTAATCCGTTACCAGCAGCGACAGCAGCAGCGACAGCCACCGCTCCCATTCCCCCTGCCCAGGTAAGGGTTAGGACTAGAGTTAGTGCCTTCATAGAGTGACGTTAGGTCATCCTGAAAGGCTCAATTTGATTCAGCCACGAACAGCAACGGAGGGCACAGTTAGAGCTCAGATTTCACATTAAGCACCAGCAGGGACACTAGGTTGGAAATATTTATGTAAACAGTTCTTGTTTTTATTTGAAAGAAGTTTTGGTTCAAAACAATGGAAGGAAGGAATGAAGTTGTAAAAAGAGAATTTCCCCTTTCTGTTTTAACGGTGGAAATGTAGTAGACTTTTAAAATCGTATTAGCCAAAAGCCACGAAGTAGTCATGTGTTTCCCTCATTTCTCCTCTGTTCTTGTCTTTCCCCTACCCACCCTGTTCCCATTATTATTGCTGTTATAATTATGATGGTAATTGTTACGTGCTTACTATGTGTCAAGCAATGTTCTAGGCACTGGGGTAGAAGCAAATTAAGAGATATTGAGTCCCCATTTTACAGTTGAAGAAACTGAAACACAGACAAGGGAAGTTACTT
Organism: Tachyglossus aculeatus; assembly: GCF_015852505.1. Lineage (NCBI taxonomy): Eukaryota > Metazoa > Chordata > Mammalia > Monotremata > Tachyglossidae > Tachyglossus > Tachyglossus aculeatus. The sequence goes on along the minus strand of NC_052066.1, from coordinate 123,678,298 downwards.
TTCCCGGGTCACCCAGCAAGCAACTGGCAAAGCTGGGATTAGAACGCAGGTCCTCTGCTCCCCGATGCGTGCTCTCTTCAGTAGGCCACGCTGCTTCCCATCCCACCGTCTCCGTCACTGCCACCTCCTCAATTGCATTAGAGAGCTGAAGGCAGACTTTACTGAGTGGGAAGCATCCATCATTCCAGTTTGCTCCACAAAGTCACCCCCACCATCATCACTGGGGCAGAGAGAGAGATCAGCTGCAGTAATCACTATGGCAACCAGCCTGCCACCTTCTTCCCTTAGTTGCTATTTTATAATATTTGTAGGGCCAGAATGGCTTTGGAGGGGATACCCTTGAGCTATACGTACAGAACAAGTGGATGGTATAATATTGATATAGGAGCTTCTCGAAAGTGAAATATTCTTGATCTTTGTCATCATTTATTGAGTACCATTAAGTAGGAGCAAAAGTATATTCTTAAACATAACGCTTTTGTTCTTAGGACAATTTAAAACACCACTTTAAGTAACGGATCTTCAACAAAATGAAGTCAGTGGTAATATAATAGAATGTATAAAAAAATGAGGTAGCCTTCCAGTCGAGCTGATTACTTTGGGTTTAAAGCTCAATTAGTTGAAAGCTGTTACACAATAGTAATAATAAAAATAGTAATGATACTTGTTTATTCGTGCCAAGCACTAGTCTAAGCTCTGGGGTAGATTCAAGATAATCAAGTTGGACACAGTCCCTAACCCACATAGGGCAGACTCACAGTCTAAGTAGGAAGGTGGAGTACATTAGAAAATGTCATGTTTGGGCAATTAACCACTATGTTTTGGAGGGTGTTTCTGAAATTATCATCTCAAAATTTACTGTTACTAAATATTTGTTAAATTTATGTTTGTTCTAGGAAAGATGGCTTACCATGTTTTGATGACTGAATATGAAGTTTCAGAAACTAGAAAGAATTAACTGAATTTGTGCAGCTAAGGTGTAGAACAATAAAAAAAATTGGTATTACTTTTGTGCTGCAGCTTTGCAAAGCAGCAGTTGGGGTATTTGACAATCTGAGCATGAAAAAGAGTTTATCTCTAATCAATCAATCAGTCGTATTTAGTGAGTGCTTACTGTGTGCAGAGCACTGTGCTAAGCACGTGGGAAGTACAAGTTGGCAACACATAGAGACGGTCCCTATCCAGCAGTGGGCTCACAGTCTAGAAGGGGGAGACAGAGAACAAAACAAAACATATTAACAAAATAAAATAACTAGAATAGATATGTACAACTAAAATAGAGTAATAAATATGTACAAACATATATACATATATATAGATGCTGTGGGGAAGGGAAGGAGGTAAGGCGGGGAGGAGGGGGAGAGGAAGGAGGGGGCTCAGTCTGGGAAGGCCTCCAATATGCGAGCCTAGTGAGACTTTAAACTTGCTTTCCTTTGCTAAATGTAGATTCCTTTGGGATGCCAGTGTTGACTTGCAGTCAGTCTGAGAATTACACTCAAAATGAGGGAAACCATTTCCATTTTTCTCATGTTAGATTACAGAATATAGTATTGCATCAGCTGTCAGTTGTTAGTATAAAGCTGTATAAGCGGTATAGTTTTATTGAGAGGCAGTGTGGCTACTGGAGAGAGCATGTGAATGGGCCTCAGGCATTGCAGGGTCTAATTCTGGCTCTGCCACTTGTCTGTCCTGTCCTTGGGCAAGTCATTTAACTTCTCTGGGCTTTAGTTTCCTCATCTGCAACATGGGGAAAATAGATCTGTTTTCCCTCTTAGTCCGTGAGCCCTGTGTGAGGGGCACCATCCCTGTGTCTCGTCTAGTGATAGTGTATCTACGCCAGCACTTAGCACAGTGCTTGGTGTTTACTGAATTATTATTCTAAAGGCTCACTGAATGAAAATTAGCCCAGGCAATGAATGGAATTTGCTGAGCACTGTACCAGACATTTGGGAGAGAACAGTAAGTGGTAGACACAATCCCTGACTTCAAGGGGCGTACAGGTTACTGAGCAAACCAGTGTGGGGCTTTGCTCACATCACCAGTTTAGTCTGGTTAACATCTTTGTGTGCCTCTCACTATCCCATACCTTTTTTTATGACGTTTGTTACGCGCTTGATATGTGCCAGACACTGTACCAAGCACTAGGGTAGAAATAAGATAATCAGGTTGGACGCAGCCTGTGTTCCACATGGGGCTCACAGTCTTAATCCCTATTTTGCAAATGAGGTCACTGAGGCACAGAGAAGTGACTTGCACAAGGTCACACAGCAGGAGAGTGCTGGAGCCAGAAGTAGAGCCCAGGTCCTCCAGACTCCACAGCCTGATACAATCCAATTAACGTTTTTAAATATATGAAAATGTTAATTGGAGGTTCTTTATTTTAGATTGCTAATGCATGTCATTGGGCTCTTCTAGGACATGTATCAGTGCAACAGATCTTTACTTAGAAGTGCTGGTTATGTGTTGTGTAGTCAAACTTTTTTCTTTCTTACAGATATCCTCTTTTTTTCCTCTCCATCCCACAATCGCAGCCCCCCTTGCTCATATGGCTGTACTCATTTTTCTATAAAGCCACCTAGTCCATGTTTCCCTCCTCCTCAAGGACCTCCATTGGTTGCCCATCCACCTCCGCATCAAACAGAAACTCCTTACCATTGGCTTTAAAGAACTAAATTGTCTTTTCCATTACTATCTTATCTCCGATTTCATACTATAACCCAGCCTGTCAACCTACTCACTGTACCTCAGTCTCTGCTGTCTCTCCACCGGCCTCTCGCCCATGTCCTACCTGTGGCCTGGAATGCCCTCCCTCTTCGTATATCACCCTCCCCACATTCAAAGCCTTATTGAAGGCACATCTCCTCCGAGAGGCCCTCATTTCCTCTTCTCCCACTTCCTTCTGTGTTGCCCATGTGCTTGGATTTGCTCCCTTTATTCACCCCTGCTCAGCCCCACAGCACTTATGTACATACCTGTAATTTACTTATCTGTCTCCTTGTCTAGACTGTAAGTGCCTTGTGGACAGGGAATATGTCTTCAAACTCTAAGTTGCACTCTCCCAAGTTCTTGGTACAGTGCTTTGCAAACAGTAAGTGCTCAACAAATATGATAGATTTGATAGATTGTGGCAGCAGAATTAGGTAATGTTCTTCCGATAATGCGCCTCTGTCTGCATTCAGCAAGACATGCTCAGAAGAACCAAAGACGTGGTGCACAGGGGCAGATATAGATTGAGAACTGCAGCACATTTCAGGAAGTATTCTAGGATGGTATTTAGAGGAAATATTGCTGTAGTCATTCAATTTTTCAATAATCAGGATTAGTGTAGGTTGTCCTGCCAAAAAAATTATAGCGTAAATGCTTAAAATCAGTAGCCAGATCTCCCAAAAAGGTGTTAAGACATTCTGTAGACTTAAGCTAAGTGGTTCAGGTTGTAGTCTTCTTTCACAAGGGATGTGGCTGCGATAAAGAATGGCTAAATTATGTTTTAAAACTATTTCAAGAGTTTTGGGAAAATTAAATGTAAAAGAATATAGGAGTGTAGAAGGATCTTTTCATAACATTTTACCTGGAAGGGTGCATAATTTAGGAACATGCAATGCCTATGTGCAGAATTAATGTTTTACTAATGCTTCATTAAAAAACCCAAATTCACAAAGGAAATATTTCCAAGAATGATCATTTTAAGATTTTTCTCCCTAAAGCACTATCATCTTTTGTATATGGAAGACTTGACTGAAATTCATACTAAGTCCAAATTATGCTTAAATTTGCTTGCTTAAATTGGTTTCAACTACATACAGAATCACTGAGCTTTTGTATTCTTGATTTCAGTGTACATAACAGACCTTGAGTATTTGGATTTTTTTCATGATTAATGATTCTTAGTCTTTTATTTCAAAGGAGTCTATGAACTAAACTAATTAACCAGACAACATCCTCAAGAAAATGAGAAAAAAAATGGTTTTAAAAGCCCATCTTTAACATCTACTTCTGTTTTCCTGTTAACAACCCTTTACTCTTACACAATACAAATGTCTCTTCTGTACTTATTAGCTTAGATAAACTGTTATTTGGCTGATAGATTTCAAGTGGAAAATAGAGAACCTAATGCTGACTTAATATGGCTTATTATTGTGAACTTATTTCTGGTCTAAAACCATGAAATTCGTTGCTTTTTTGTTTAGTTTTTTGTGAACCTAATCTCAACACAATCCCTCTAGGAAAATTTTCTCCAAGGTACTAAAAATTTCATATTGTAAGAAGGACTTCCTTGTGCAACTTTTCTAAGTAAATAAGGATTCCTTAAATTTGAACCCATCTGGAAAATCAATCAATCAATCAATCGTATTTATTGAGCGCTTACTGTGTGCAGAGCACTGTACTAAGCGCTTGGGAAGTACAAGTTGGCAACATATAGAGACTGTCCCTACCCAACAGTGGGCTCACAGTCTAGAAGGGGGAGACAGAGAACAAAACCAAACATACTAACAAAATAAAATAAATAGAATAGATATGTACAAGTAAAATATCTTTTCCCCTAATATACCTTTGGGTTGCTTTATCTCCTTGCCCCAGTCTTCTTTTGAATTTTGAGATCCATGCTGTCTCTAAATTCCATGATTGTCCTGGAAGCTTTTTAGTATTGTTTTTCTCCATGTATTTCCCAGGCTGCTGCTTCAACCACACCACCCACGGCTTCCTTAGCTGCCGCATCGGGAGATCTTGATCTATTCACTGAGCAAACCACAAAATTGGAAGAGTCGACAAAGAAACAACTCTCCAAAGACTCCATCTTATCACTGTATGGCACAGGGACCATACAGCAACCAAGTGCTCCAGGTAATTAGTTTTCCAGTCTGGTTCCAAAGAGTGGAATAGTTCATGCTCATTCCACTTGTAAATCATCTTTAGATTACAGTTCTGAAAGCCATGTAAATGTTGGTCTCAAGCACATTTACTTCCACAACCCCTAAAGAAGATAGGTTTATTTGGGGTTTTTTTTTTTGCAATTTCCAGTGTAGAAGATTAAATGAATATAGTACAAAAACTAAACTGCAAGTCACGAGTTCTGAAACCTTTATTCATTTAGAATTAACAAGTTTTTGACATGTCATTTAGTACTTCTCACTGCCAACTCACAAGCATACAGAAAGTGAATGATTTCAGGTCGATTAATATTTTGGTTGAACATATGATTTATTCCTGGCACAGAACAAATACTTTTTTTGAATTTTCACAAATAACAAAACAACATTGTAAATGGAATGGAAGATTACAATTACTAGTCTTATTGTACCCAGTTGGATCCCCGAGTAATGGAATTCTCTTGCCCACCTGAGTCCCCAAAATTCCTTTTAAAAGCCGAAGTGATTTGGGGAAGCGAAGTTGTGAATGCCGGAATTTACCTCTCAACTTTGCCCTTAATACAGGTATGTTTATGGGACCTACACCTCTGTCGTTTACCTCACAACCACCAACTCAGTTTCAAGGATTTCCACCCATGGGAGTTCCTGTGCCTACAGCCACCGGGATGATGGGCGGTATGCTGGGACAGTCCGTGCCGGTCATGGGACAGAACACGGGCGTGATGGTGGGCATGGGAATGCCCAATGGGTTCGTGGGAAGTGCACAAACTGGTGTGATGGCAGTTCCTCAAAGTGTCATTGGACCCCAAGGAGGAATGGTAGGACAAATCGGCCAGCCACAAAGCAAATTTGGGCTGCCCCAACCTCAGCAACAGCAGCAGCAGCAGTGGAACCTCCCTCAGGTAAACATCGTTGGTTTTGCGGCACTTTTCTTCCAATGAAACCATGTACGATTTCATTTTTTGGCGTTTGCAGCTTCACTTCTTAGTAGAGACTCTAATGGGGTTGGTGACACATCTGAATGAGCTATTTGTACGGGTGAGTTAAGCAACCCCCTTGGTGTAAGCAAGCGCATGTAAACTTGGTTGGGGTTTCCCAAAAGTCAAACCTGAGGTGGAGCTGTTGAACTGCCAGTGTCCCTCTACCGAGGATCCTGTAGTATTCATGGCCAGCAGGAATAGAAAGAATTTCAGTCAGCTCGTGGGTTTTAAATATTCTCACCCAAGAATATTACCTTCATCCATCCTTCTCTGTTATATGAAAAAAGGCTATGGGAATTTGTGGGCAGGGCTGATTTTTAGAATCTACCAGCTCGAGGGCTCTACTAAGACAGATACAACCTCTCCCTTGCAATCACCACCTGGGCCATTCAAAAGTCAGAGGGCTTTCGGTTAAACGCTTTCCTTCCTCCCTTCCTCTTTTTGAACAAAAGAGCTATCCAAGGTGACTCCCTAATTTCTCAGCGGGAAGGACAGAGGAGATGATTAAATAAATGAATGCATAAGAAGCAGCAGACTAAGCTAGGAAAGACCAAAAGCAGATTTGTATGGACTCCTCAATCAAAATACATAGGGGTGCAGTAAAGCCTGACTGGGTTCCTTTAATGCAAAGCCAGAACCATAGTTTCTTATTTTTTAATCCAGTTACCAAAATTTAGCCTTAGCACTCCTGAGCAAGCACTATTAAGAATTAAGAATGCATATCCCCCTAGCAAAGGTTCACTTATATCCTAATGGCAGTAACTAAAAGAGAAAAGGCAGAAATCCACTAATGCCAGAAAGTTTGATTCAGAACAGACTTGAAATTGATCATATACTACAGCTGTTCAGATGTTAGTTAGGGCTGTATTTGTGTCACAATGGTCTGACCTACTTTCTAGGAAAGAAAGCTTGCAATGGAGAGCAGGCTCTAGTTAATTCTGCTGGATGCTTTGAAAATACAATTAATGTAGCCTCGCTCCCTAAGGTGATGCCTACATGAGAGGGAGAAAATTAGGAAGGTTCAGAATTTATTCAAATTAATTCTTTTTTACTGTGTTATCAAGGGATGAGACAAGGCTGTTGCTTTATTCATATGGTATTTAGCATTGGAGTAAAAGTATAAAAAAGTTTACACTGATTTGGAGGTTTCTTCACCACCTTCCCATGACTTAAATTTACAGAAAAGGTAGTATCTTTTTGCCAAGTGGTCCTCATATTTTTTCTGATTCAGCTATAGAATATAAATTTCTTTTGGACAAGGAATGCATCTACCAACTGTTATATTGTCCTCTCCCAGGTGCTTAGTACAATTCTCTGCACACAGTAAGTGCTCAGTAAATATAATTTATTGACCTCTAGCTCTTAAACCATGAGATACCAGCACTAAGTCTCAAGCAGGAACCTGAAACGTAACTGCTGCGTTTTATTGAGATTGTTCACGGTGCACCAACATTCAAACCATGTCCCTCTGGCCAAGCTGGAAGGCCACATGTTCCTCATTCTCCATGAGATGCAGAAGTTGTACTTATACAGTAGTGGACATTCTTGCTTCAAGTTTGAAGAAATGTCGCATATTTTTTTTTTTCATCAAAACTATAACCAGGAAAGCTGGCTTAGGGTTTCTGAACCTCTTATGCGTAAGACTAGACTGCAAACCCATGCTGCGGTGTATTTATCCACTTAGCTCCTCCCCATTGTTTCACACGCTCTCCAGATTTCTTCCCACCCCTGATGTGGATGTCCTTACGCTATAAATTCCACCTGCACTTCTATTTCTTTCACCACCCCACTGACCTACCCCCAGCCCGTTTTCTACTTATATAAAGAGTAGCACCACAGTCCCTATATCTCTCAGGTTCCTAAGCCCCCAGGGCATTACGGCCTGAGCAAGTCTTTCTAACTAGGACCACAGAACATTCCCTTCAATTAGAAAACAAAGTGGTAGGAAGAACTTCTCATATACTAAGGTAAGAGACTTTACCGAAATGGGCTGCCCTGGCCCTCCAACCCTGAAATGTCTTAAGGAAAGACTAGACTTTCATCTGCTGTGGACATTGGTGGAATTTATCTGCCTGGAGGCGGGGACTGACCAAATCAATCAATCAGTGGTATTTATTGAGCACTTACAGGGTGTAGAGCACTATACTCAGACCTGATAAAGTCTCAGGGTTTCTCCCAGCACTACTATTCTTCTGCCTTGCCTTAGCAGGAAATTCCAAAAGTGCCGGCACATGCTGTAACTATCCATTTTGTTTAACCTGAGCTGGATACTTTAATGCTGCTTAAACCTTGGGGTTAGCCTTTAGAAAATGAGTAGGCTTTTTAAGGAAGTTCACAGATGCATGTATCTCTTCAAGAGGCATTTTACCTAAGTTCCGGGCATAGGTAATGTTGTGATCCGAAGGGTGTTTCGCTGATTTAAAGGGAGATTTGTGTGTTTCACAGATGAATCAGCAAATGGCTGGAATGACTCTCACCAGTGCCAGCAGCGGGATTGGGTTTGGCCAACCCCCGAATGCCGCAGCAGGGTGGTCTGGAAGCTCTTCGGGTCAGACTCTTAGCACACAACTGTGGAAATGAAAGCTGCAGGACAAGTTTCATCCAGCACCAACCACCTGACATTCCTTGCCCCAGTGCATATAGTTCCCCTGTTTATTCATTCACGGACATAATCTTTTTTCTCCTCGCCCTGCATCCCTCCATCCTTCCCCCCTCGCCCCCCAAACCATTCATATTCAGACCACGGTGGTCTCTCTTGATTAAATTTGATGTGGTGAAAAGCAGGTTGAAAATGCATTTTGGTCTCACTCCAGTACACATGATTTCATAAACCATGTCGCCGAGCAGCTGCTCAAGCAACGCACATAAAATCAAGTTTATTATCAATAAAATGATAGGTCTAATGTTTCATATAAGGGAAGTAGTTAATCATGTTAGTAATACCTCTAACCTTATAAAACCCTGCCCTCAAATTAGCCAGTAATCCTGTAGAAGGTACTGTATGAACAAATATTTAATCATATAAATAGAATGTAAATGTATCACTGAATCCTGTTTTCTAGTGTATCAGAATTCCTCTATTTCATTATTCATTTCACTGTGATGTGGTTACGGTGTGCTTTAATAGGGAACATGGTTAATGAAAGGAAGATAAACCTGGATATTGCTACCAAATTGAGTTCTTTCAAAAATGCAGGCTATTTTATCTATTTGACTCTCTCCTGTGACCGAATGTGCAATTTGGATCTCTTCTTGTGTACATGGTGCAGTTAGGGAGACCACTCACTGCACAGGACACATACAGGGTAACTCGGAAAAGAATGCTTTAGCCCTTGAAGTATATCCAGGTTTATTACAGTAATTGTGTTTACATTTTATGGTGCCTAGTCTTGACAAAATGTTATTTCCCTATATTAAACAGATGAATCCACATTCTGTTCTGAGGGTTTTATTTCCTCTGCTTCATATCACTCCAGAAGGCATCAAATTTGAAGAGATCAGAATCCTCAACATTTAGATAATGCTCGTGAGGCCCAGACCTATTGAATTGTGCCACTTAAGAAGTCAGATGGGAAAAAGTGCCACTGCAAGTGTCCTTTAGCCCTGTTGTACACAGCAATACCACGGACGGTGCACCGAGATCAAACTGGAAAGCATGCAAAACAATACCCACATTTTACACTAGCAGCTGAGAACTTTTGAACACACAATGTGCACCAGGTGAAAGCCGGCATTGTTGCACCATAGTAGATTGAACAATACCTGAATGTTTTGCAGCTCAGGCTCTGAGAAGCAGCCTCTGTCAAGTTCCCAGACCAAACACGTGCCCCAGATTGCCTCTTCACATCATACCTCAATTTTTACTGAGTCCAGGTGATATTTCGGCTCATTGGCTAAATTTACCTTTTCAGTTCGAGTGTGCCATACGAGAACCTCGAAAAAAAAAAAGTTATTGGTGTTAGTCACTTTAGCAACGATGAGTAGGCAAAACCGTCTTCTCTCCCTCCTATTTAGACTGTGAGCCCCAGGCAGGACAGGGACTGTGTCCGACCTAATTAAGCCTCCCTTCCCCAGTGCTTAGAAAGTGTTTTGCACGGAACAAAACCCAGTAGTGTGCGTGGAATGGATACCTTTGTGCAGTTATTTGCTTTGGGCTCCAATTCTTCAACTGTTGTTATCTGTTTTAGAAAATCCGATTCTTGCATGCCCGGTTGGGACCCACGCCGCTTAAATACAGCTTTTGGATTGGACAGAATCACTTGCAGGCTCACCGCAAATCCTATGTAAAAAAGAAAAAAAGTTTTCAAGCACAATTACAATCAAGGATGCAAATTTTGTGAACATCTACCATGACCCAGAAAGTCCCCTGCTTCACCCTCAGATAAGAACACATTTCTTGTCCCTTCTCTTCCAGTTTAAACACTGACTCAAACATTGTCTCCATTTTAATTGAGAAATCTTGTCCCTTTCTCCTTATTCAAGGAGGAAAAAAACAAACAAACAAGCTTTGTTTTTATTCTGAGGACCCGTTATAGTAAATGACAAGCAAATTTTAGGGCAGATGATTTACTGTTGACATAATTTAATTTTAAATATAGTCTGTATCAAAACCAGACGTTCTCTCCTTTGAGCTCAAAAAGACCACGTGCTTGGCCGTGCTCCCTCTCCAGCATAGTGCCTTTGAGGAATGCCTTGTAAAAGGGAGAGATTATTCAGTTCAGTGAAACTCATCCTGGGAGGCCACCTGCATTCACAGTGCAGCTGTCAAAAGGTGACTTTTCCGTGTAACTGTGGGTGGTCCTCAGTGAGCATGTTCCACTCTACTTGCTTTTAGTGCCTCCAGAAATTTTTCATTAAGCCGCCCCCACCTTAAACTCCCACAATTTTTTTCCCATTTTGGAAGGGGGGAAAAAAAGCATTTTAATTTCCTCAATGTTACAATTATATTCAAAATGAATGGATTAGTTTGCAAGGAATCCATTAATACTCAGTACGCAACACCTTCACACCACTACAGAAATCAGTATAATTTAAAACATTAAATTAAAATTTTTCCAAGGGGTCTAGTGCTTCTTGAGCTTTCTCTAATACATCCCACTCAGTGCTTGACAAATTAAGAAGTTACTCACAGCTGGTAAGCCTAGTGCTCAAGTCTGTCTTCCTCCAACCTCTCACCACCCACTCTTGGAGCTCCTGCTGGGTGAGCGATGGCAGGCGAAGAATACTTTCAGTCACCCGCCAATACCCGTTATTGAGACTGACTTTCCTCAGTCAGTGAGCATAAACTGGTGACTAGATTTCTCAAATCCTGATCTGGTGGAGGACGAAAAGTGGATCAAGCAGAGAGCCGATCAGCACGCTTAAACCTTAACCTAACAGCTCCCTGCCATTGTAGCAGGTGCAAATGATCCTCGTGCTCTCTTGCTGGACTGGGGGAGAAGTTTGATTAGAAGAAAAATAACATTAACTGAACTGTGGAGAGGTGAAGATACTTGAGGAAATCTGCCCTGCCTGTTTACTGAAGGAAATGTGCTTTGGGGGCTCCTTGGCTGATGATCAGTTCGGGATGGGACAGAAAAATGGCACAAAAGCTTAAGACTGCAATATGGATAAATGGAGGAGACACAGACTAAGTCCTCTTTCTCTAACGTAGTCCCCTGTCCCTCTACAGTCGCCCAGCTGGAATTCCCAGCATTCCATCAGAACTGGGAATAAACCATCTCCGCACCTGCGTCCGGTAAGCCGCCTGATGTTTCCTACTGCTCCTCTCCTCCTTGTGTCAATGGCTTCACCCACCGTGGAAGGGAGAGGAGGACTACTAAAGAGGCTGAGTGGGGGACACAAGTCCTTGTTGTTTCTGTGCAGCCACACCTGCCTCTTGCAGATTGTGCAAGTCAGATCCCGGGGATAGGTAGCAGGAAGGGGGCATCTCTCAGTGTGGATTAAGCTCACGTCACAGTTTCCGCTTGGCCCTGTGGTGATATGGGTTCTGCTGGCTTAGTACAGTGCTCTGCACATAGTAAGCGCTCAATAAATACGATTGATGATGCTGGCAAACAGACTGAAGAGGGGGACCCTGGGGCACAGCCACCCAAAAATCCACCCGGCACGCATTGCTGACACACCCCAGGCTCCATGAGGCATGGCCTGAAGTTACATCCCATTGCTGCCGCTAAATGAATTCCCTGCCTGCCACATGTTAGGGGCGGTCCGGCTGCCGCACAGATACCACAACCCTCTTGAAATTATGTGTGCGGCTGCTCAAGGCAGCAGGCGTGATCATAGTGCGCACACGGGGTGTGGGTCCTCTCTCCATAATCAATCATATTTAGTGAGTGCTTACCATGTGCAGGGCACTGCATTAAGTAAGCACTTGGGAGAGTACAACATAATCACTTTCCATGAGGCACTGGCCATGCCTAAAGGGCAGTCACGAGCAGTGGACGTCAGTTGTTTAGGGCAGGCCTACCAGTGTCATCATCAAAGCCACCCCTTTCCCTTCTATTTGCTGGCTGGGGATGAGAGAGATGCAACACGCCAGCTCCAGCCCACAAGCAGCTACCTCTGTTGCTACAAAACAATTAAGGGGGTGGCAGTGTGGCCTAGTGGGAAGATGATGGGACTGGACCTAGCTTCTGATCCCAGCGCTTCCATTAGCAAGTCATTTTACTTCTTTGCCCCTGTTTTCTCATCTGTAAAATGGGGATAAAGATGGCTGCTATCCCTACCTCCTAGATTGTAGGGTAAGGACTGTGCCTTACCTGATAATGCTGTACCTACCCCAAGTCTTGGCGAAGTGCTTAATCAATACCATAACGAATTGAAAACATATACTGGAGCATGGGGGGACGGGGAAGGGGCTGAGTTTGGGGGGCAAAAGGGCAAGGAAGTCCCCTTGGGATAGGACGGGGGAAAACAGAGCAGAGATAGAGATTTACAGTGAAATATTTCCTTACCTGTAGGGCCCAGTCGTCATTTCAGGGCTGGTTCTGGAACAGGACCTAAACTGGCTGTAGGATTCTGAGAAAATGAACACCGAGATGCAGCCCCATTTTTGAGGTTTTAACATTGAGTAGGCCTGTATTTGGTCTGAGGGAAGATGGGCAACTCTTAATTTTGTGACTGGAGTATAAGGTTCATCCTTCACAGTCGATTATGTTCTTGTCATTTTTCTCCAAATCTAATATTCAAGAATAAGTATTCACTTTCTGACCCCAATGGCAGGTATTTTTAGCCATTTCCTTTTAGAAAACTTGAGGTCCGGGGAGGTGAAGAAACTAGCCCAAGGCCAAATGGTTGCTGTTAGAAGCTGAACCACCTGGTCAGGTTGGTTCTCTCTCCACTCCCCTATGTTAATGCACGATGATCTGAGGTGTGCTTTTCTCCCAGGGTGAGAGCTAGATTACGACTTAGTACATTAAAAGTGGTCTATTTTTATAGGTTTGCTTCATACTCCTGATTGAGTGTGTTTCTACATTCACTTTCAAGAAAAATCGGGCCAAGGTTAGCTAGACATCAAGTTGAAAGTGATGTGTGGTCATTTTCATTAGGTTCTCTTCCTTCACTCCCAAGTTTCCTACATCCATCATTTCGGCCGCTGAAATAGTTAAGCCTAAGCATTCGCCCTCTCTCAGGAGAATCCCATGGAAACCCAACATAACTCCTAAGACAAGAGCCCATGGGAGGATCCATAATTCACTTGAACAGGATGACAGACTGATGGGAACATCCAGTCATTCTAGATGCTGCGAAGCCCTCTTGCTAGGTCTCTTTGAGGGGAAAAACAAATTGAGACCGCTGGTATAAGGTTTGGCCATCAGATCTCCTGGTGATAAATATTTTAGAATTTAGACTTTTGTTGAATTACCTATTCTGCGAAAGAAAACCTCATCCTCAGACATCCAACCTGGAGTGTCTTTCTGCTTTCCTACATAAACCCGTTAAAGTGAAGGCAGGGATGGAGAGCTGCAGCTGCTGAAGCTAAACCCAGGATGCTTTTTCAGGCTTAGCCGTTTGACTCACTTGCACCGCTGAGTAGTCAGTTGTGCTTTGGTCTCCTTGACCTTGGCCTAGGCCTATTCTAGAAAGGGAAGCATACTTACATTCCCTTTCCTGCCTATCCCTAGGAATTGGTACTGCTTGATCCAGTTCAGCTTCTTGAAAATGGCACGAGTGGAGCCCGGTGTACCAGGCATTCACTCTTTTGTATCAAAGGAGTACTTACTGTGGGCACAGCACTGAACGAGGCTCAGGAGCAGCCAAAACTAATCCACCAAATCTTATACCAGGGGTCTTAATTTTCTTTTTTCTCCTCAGAAAAGAGGCCTAGCAAGAGGGCTTTGCAGCATAAGGAATGACTGGATGCTCCCATCAGTTTTTCATCCTGTTCAAGTGAATTATGGCTCCTCCCATGGGCTCTTGTTTTAGGAGGTAGACCAGGCTTCCATAGGAGTCTCCTGAGAGAGGGTGAATGCTTGCACTTTCCAATTTCAGCAGCCAAAGTGATGGATGTTGGAAACTTGGGAGTGAAGGAAGGGAACCTAATAATAATAATGACATTTATTAAGTGCTTACTATGGGCAAAGCACTGTTCTAAGCGCTGGAAAAATGCCCACGCATCACTTTCAACTTGGGATGGCAGGGTAAGTCCAGAAGGACCGTGGGTTGTTCTCTGGGGTGGCCAGCGAGCAGTACCTGCAGCCTCCCAAGCAGTCTTGCTGCACAGCCCCGGCCCAGATTAGCATACACATTGGTGACCACTTGAATTTCCTAAAGCCCAAGAATGGAGAAGGGATGCAGATTGGATGAGGTGTGGCTTGCGGCATTTGGGAAATGGGGTGGGGTAAAGTTAGTTCTTGGAATTTTTCTGCTAGACTTGCTGGAAACTAACAGTTCCATGGAGAATATCCCTGAGAAACAACTACCTTTAAAAAGCTCCCAACAAATTTCCCACCTTGAGCCCATTACTGCCACAGCTTGCTGAGAATAGATCAATGCGATCCTTCTTAGACTTCTGGAGGTGGCAAGAAGCTGCCCTTGAATCCCCAAAGTTTAAATCTTTAGCTAGAAGGCCAGCAATGAAAAACAAACATTGCAAAAAGTCCCTATGGACAAGAAACTCTTCCACCCAGGCAATGGTGAAGCCTATGGCATTCGTGACCACTAAGATGCAAAACATATTTGGATTAGAATATGGAGGAACAGACCATTGAGGGTTTCTAGGGGATGTAACCAATGGGGAAAGTTAGGAGTGCCCTCTCGAAGGTCACCAATAATCCAAGTGCTTAGTGCCTGACATAGTAAGCGCTTAAATATGATTATTATTATTGTATCTCCTTCCAAATCCAATGGCCTTTACTCTCTCCTAATCCTCCTTAACCTCTAGGCTATCTTTAATGCTGCAGACCACCCCCTTCTCCTGGAAACATAATCCAACCTTGGCTTCACAGACACTGTCCTCTTCTGGTTCTCCTGCTATCTCTCTGGCTGCTCCTTCTCAATCTCAGAGGCTCCTCCTTTGCCTCCCATCGTCTAACTGTGTGAGCTCACCAAAGTCACTCATCCCCCTTCTCAAACCCCCCTGCTCTCAACCCTCTCCGCTACTCTCCCATCCTTCCCAGCAGTATCCTCAGAGGAGCTCTCCTCCCTCCTCTCAAGTGCTACTCCAGCCACCTGTGCTTCTGACCCCATTCCCTCTCAACTCATGAAATCTCTCGCCCCTTCCCTCCTCCCCTCCTTAACTTCCATCTTCAACCGCTCACTCTCCACTGGTTCCTTCCCCTCTGCCTTCAAACATGCCCACGTCTCCCCCATCCTAAAAAAACCCTCTCTTGACCCCACCTCCCCTTCTAGTTATCACCCTATCTCCCTCCTACCATTCCTTTCCAAACTCCTTGAACAAATCATCTACACCCGCTGCCTTGAATTCCTCAATGCCAACTCTCTCCTTGACCCCCTCCAATCTGGCTTCCATCCCCTACATTCCATGGAAACTGCCCTCTCAAAGGTCACCAATGACCTCCTGCTTGCCAAATCCAACGACTCCTAAACTATCCTAATCCTCCTCCACCTCTCAGCTGCCTTCGACACTGTGGACCACCCCCTTCTCCTCAAAACGCTATCCAACCTTGGCTTCACAGACTCTGTCCTCTCTTGGTTCTCCTCTTATCTCTCTAGCCGTTCATTTGCAGTCTCCTTTGCGGGCTGCTCCTCCTCCTCCCATCCCCGAACTGTAGGGGATCCTCAAGGGTCAGTTCTTGGTCCCCTTCTGTTCGCTACCTACACTCAATCCCTTGGTGACCTCATTCACTCCCACGGCTTCAACTATCATCTCTACGCTGATGACACCCAAATCTACATCTCTGCCCCTGCTCTCTCTCCCTCCCTTCAGGCTCGGGTCTCCTCCTGCCTTCAGGACATCTCCATCTGGATGTCTGCCTGCCACCTAAAACTCAATATGTCCAAGACTGAACTCCTTAACTTCCCTCCCAAACCCTGCCCTCTCCCTGACTTTCCCGTCACTGTAGACGGCACTACCATCCTTCCCATCTCACAATCCCGCAATCTTGCTCTCTCGTTCACCTCTCACATCCAATCCGTCACCAAAAACTGCCAGTCTCACCTCCGCAACATCGCCAAGATCCGCCCTTTCCTCTCCTTCCAAACTGCTACCCTGCTGGTTTAATCTCTCATCCTATCCCGACTGGATTACTGCATCAGCGTCCTCTCTGATCTCCCATCCTCCTGTCTCTCCCCACTTCAGTCCATACTTCATGCTGCTGCCCAGATTGTCTTTGTCCAGAAATGCTCTGGGCATGTTACTCCTCTCCTCAAAAATCTCCAGTGGCTACCAGTCAACCTACACATCAAGCAAAAACTCCTCACTCTCGGCTTCAAGGCTGTCCATCACCTCGCCCCCTCCTACCTCACCTCCCTTCTCTCCTTCTACAGCCCAGCCCACACCCTCCTCTCCTCTGCCGCTAACCTCCTCACTGTACCTCGTTCTCACCTGCCCCGCCATTGACCCCTGGCCCACATCCTCCCCCTGGCCTGGCCTGGAATAGCCTGGAATACCCTCCCTCCACTCATCTGCCAAGCTAGTGCTCTTCCTCCCTTCAAAGCCCTGTTGAGAGCTCACCTCCTCCAGGAGGCCTTCCCAGACTGAGCCCCCTTTTTCCTCTCCCCCTCCCCATCCCCCCTGCCCTACCTCCTTCCCCTCCCCACAGCACCTGTATATAAGTTTGTAAAGATTTATTACTCTATTTTACTTGTACATATTTACTATTCTATTTATTTTAATGATTATGTTGCCAACTTGTACTTCCCAAGCGCTTAGTACAGTGCTTACACACAGTAAGCGCTGAAATACGACAATGAATGACAATGACAATGACAATGAATGAATACTTCTATTTATTCTGATGACTTGACATCCGTCCACATGTTTTGTTTTGTTGTCTGTCTCCCCCTTCTAGACCGTGAGCCCGTTGTTGGGTAGGGGCTGTCTCTATATGTTGCCAATTTGTATTTCCCAAGCGCTTAGTACAGTGCTCTGCACACAGTAAGCACTCAAAAAATACGATTGAATGAGTGAATGAATGAGTCCCTCAAGGCTCAGCTCTGGATCCCCCTTCTATTCTTTATCTATATCTGGAGAACCAATTTGCTCCCATGGCTTCAACTATCATCTCTACAATCATTCATTCAATCATATTTATTGAGCACTTGCTGTGTGCAGAGCACTGTACTACGCACTTGGGAAATAATACAAGTTGGCAACATATAGAGACGGTCCCTACATGGACGATTCACAAACCGATCTCTGCAGCCCTGATATCCCTCCTCCTCTGCAGTCTCTCATTCTTTCTGCCTTCACGGCATCTCTACCTGGATGTCCCACCAACACCTCAAACTTAACATACCCAAGCAGAATTCCTCATCTTCCCACCCATACCCTGGCCTCTCTCTGATTTTTCTCATCACTGTAAACAGCACAATTACCCCCATCTCTCAAGCCCATAACTTGGCATCATCATAGACTCCTCTCCTTCAACTCACATATTCAATGATCTGTTGCCGAATTGTACTTTCCAAGCGGTTAGTACAGTGCTGTGCACACAGTAAACGCTCAAAAAATACGACTGAATGAATGAATGTCACCAAATCCTGTCAGTTCTACCTTCGCAACATTGCTAAACTTCATCCAAACAGCTATGTTGATCAGAGCCCTTATTTCCCACCTTGATTACTGCATCACCCACTTTGCTGACCTTCCTGCCTCATGTCTCCCCCGACTCCAGACCACACTTCACTCTGCTGCCTCGATCATTTTTCTAAAAAACGTTCAGGCCATGCTTCCCTACTCCTTGAGAGCCCCCAGTTGTTGCCCATCCACCTCCACATCAAACAGAAACTCCTTACTCCTATCTTACTTCACTGACTGCCTACTATAAATAAGCCCACTCACTTTGCTCTTCAAATGCCAACCTACTCCCTGTACTTTGATCTATCTGTCTTGCTGCCAACCCTTTGCCCATATCCTTCCTACGGCTTGGACTCCCTCTCCCTTTATATATGACAGACCACCACTCTCCTCACTTTATTACAATCTCATCTCCTCCAAGAAGCCTTCCCGACTATGTCCTGATCTCCCCTCCTCCCTCTCCTGTGCTGCCCTTGCACTTGGATTCTTTGACCTTTAGGCATTTGATATTCACTCCACCATCAGCTCCACAGCACTTAGGCACAGATCTGTAATTTATTTTAATACCTGTCTCCCCCTCTAGATTGTAAAGTCCTTGAGGATTAGGAACAGGTCTACCAACTCTGTGGTACTGTACTCTCCCGAGCCCTCAGTATTCATTCAGTCATATTTACTGAGTGCTTACTGTGTGCAGGGTGCTGTACTAAGCACTTGGGCGAGTACAATATAACAACAGTAATAATAATAGTTGTGGTATTTAAGTGCTTACTATGTGTCAGACACTGTACTAAGCACTGGGTGGACAGCAGCCAATCATTTTGGATACAGTCCCGGTCCCAAATGGGGCTCACAGTCCCCATTTTACAGATGAGATTAACTGAGGCCCAGAGAAGAGAAGTGACTTGCAAAAGGTGCTGACACATTCCCTTACATAGGAATGCCTATAGGATGAGTTTACAGTGCTCTGCACACAGTAAGCCTCGATAAATACCATTGATTGATTAGAGAGAGGACATTAATAATAATAATAATAATAATAATAATAATAATAATAATGGCATTTATTAAGCACTGGGGAGGTTACAAGGTGACCAGGTTGTCCCACGGGGGGCTCACAGTCTTAATCCCTATTTTACAGATGAGATAACTGAGGCACAGAGAGGTTAAGTGACTTGCCCAAAGTCACACAGTTGACAGTTGGCGGAGCTGGGATTTGAACCCACGACCTCTGACTCCAAAGCCAAGGATGTTACATCCCAACACTTTAGAATGAATGTCAAGGAAAGCAACCATTAATCCTAAAAATCCCTTCCCTTCAGTTGCTGCTGTCAGAGACAGAATACTAGACTGCATAAATGATCCATGATCATTTATCATACGATCATAAATGCTCCACATTACAGAAGCGGTCCCCCTAATGGTATCTATTTCTACCCAGTACTGGACTAAACCAAATACAAGTGAAAGAATTTATCGGGTTTTGAAGCAAAACGCCCATAAAACAAACGTATGCGGGAGAAGGCTGAGTTAGAAAGTTTGTAGGTGTTGATGACTTTGAATCTTCAAACTAAAAGTTTTAATCTTCCTCATATTGCAGAAAAATCTCCCAATCTTTTTTTTTAATGGTATTTTTTATGCACTTACTATGTCCAGGCACTGTTCTAAGTGCTGGGATAGATACAAGATAATCAGGTTGGACACAGTCCATGTCCCACATGGGGCTCACAGTCTCAATCCCTGTTTTACAGATGAGGGAACTGAGGCACAGAGAAGTGACGTGACTTGCCCAAGGTGACACAGCAGACAAGTGGTGGAGGCAGTATTAGAACCCAAGTCCTTCTGACTCCCCAGACCTGTATTCTATCCATTAGGCCACACTCCTTCTCAATCTTGGAACCTGGCTCTACTTAATGATCCAAAATGAAGCAATCAATCCTATTTATTAAGCTGTTACTGTGTGCAGATCTCTGTGCTAAGTGCTTGGGAGAGTGTAATATAACAGACTTGGAAGGCACATCCCCTGTCCACAGTGAGCTTTCAAAATGACCTCAAAATGGCTTCAAAGGAAGCAATTTTCACAGCTCAATGGGAAATAGTTAAGATCTCCAATTTTTTTCTTCCAAGTTATTTTTGATAGGTCTTTAAGAAAAAACTACATGTGGGAGATGGTGGAAGCATCCTGTCTTCTGTCCCCCAAATCCGTGTCTACAAATCTTATTTTACTTACTCTGTGACCTTCATCCCAATACCACTGTTCTTTGTGAAATGCAAGGAAATTGCATTTCTAAATAGCATTTGATATTTAATCTGTGAAAAATTTATTTAAATTCCTTCCCTGAGAGCAACCATTTATAAGAAAACTTAATCTTCTGCAGAAACAATTACAACACTGACATGGACAGAAAACTTGCTCATAGGAATAGAAGAAAAATTAAGGAGGATTTATCAACTAAACCACCTTGGATGACTTCATGTAAACTCGTGTTCCATGCTGGGTGACTCTTTGCCAAGAGGAGCTGACAGTATTCTCTGGCTGCTCTCAGAATACTCGTCCTACAATTCTGTACTTTAAAGCCCTTTTTAGAGTTACCTCCTTCATTCACCTCTCCCTAATAATTATGGTATTTGTTAAGCACTTACTATGTACCAAACACCATGCTAAAGTGCTGGAGTAGATAGAAGATAAGTAGGTGGGAGACAGTCCCTGTCCCTCTTGGTGCTCACAATCTAAGAAACAGAGGGAATGGATCCTGAACTCCCATTTTACAGATGAGGAAACTAAGGCTAGGGGAAGTGAAATGATTTTCCCAGTCACAGGACAGACAAACAGCAGAGAGGGGATTAGAAGAGTCCTCTGACTCCCAGGAATGTTCTTTCCACCAGGCCACACTGCTTCTCCCTATTCCCATGTACTCACCCAGATGATCACTTTAAAAGTCAGTTAAAAACAATTTGGTTGCTTCGATTATGATTTCCTGCCACCCCATCCTTACTATGTAAATTTTCTATAATGTAGAGAAGTCACTTAAATTCTTTATGCCTCAATTACCTCATCTGTAAAATGGGGATTAAGACTGTGAGTCCTACGTGGGACAGGGACTGTGTCCAACCTGATTGTGTATCTGCCTAAGTGCTTAGTACAATGGCTAATTCATAGTAAGTGCTTAACACATACCATTAAAAAAGTTCCAAGAAGCATTTTTGGTTTTTGCTTTTTAAGGTATTTCAGGTAAAGCTCAACATGGGCCCAACTCACATCTTCCAGAAACTGTCCAAAACTAGCGAACTGTGGAAATCACAAAAAAGCCCCAATAAATAAGTGCTGTTTCCTAATGCTAGAAACCTAGACAAAGACAAAATTCAAGTGGGTGAGTTGGAATGCTTCACAGCTCGAGGCCCTTGATCTACTGAGCAGAGCAGATTTGATGATGAGGGCAACTGTGAGATCTGGTGCTGGCAGACCTGATCCTCATGAAGTAGGAAAGCTAAGATTTCTGCTCAATGGGTCAACATCACCTCCTAATCGTCAATACGGTCTTTCAACTCCCTCATGAAGCCAAGAAACTGTGGATGCCCCAAAGAATAAACAGTGACATCTCACGGACTACACATCATCCATCGGCCAAGTGGGAAAGACGTTCCAGTCATTGCAGGTTGAGAGGCACAGAGTGCTGGACTCACCACTGGCTCACACAGTCCACCCCTGAGTTATCAATGCAGCAACCAGAAGGCTAGAATACCAAGGTCCTGGAGAATAAAGTTAGCCAGAAAGGTGCTTCATAATAACATCACAGCTGTCCTAAATGAACAAGAACCATAGCTACAAGTAACAAGGTGAACAGTCAAGGAGCTTTGCATAACGTTATCCATCAGCTCTGAGGCTGTGGTGAAGGTGAAACACCAAAACAAGTTCAATAAAAATGACTCCAATTTCAAAATTATTAGCAGCAAAATGGCTTGTTCCTTAATCAATCAATGGTATTTATTGAGTGCTTACTGCAAGCAGAGCACTATGCTAAGTGCTTGGGAGTGTACAATATGCAATAGGGTTGGTAGACATGATCCCTGCCCTCAAGGAGTTTACAGGTCAATGAGGGGTACACAGATTTTAAAATAAATTAACGATAGGGCAAATCAGACAATATAAGGATACGTATCCAAGTGCTGTGAGGCTGAGGTAAATGTCAAGTACTTAGTTCAGTACTTTGCACACATTAAACGCTCAATAAACACGACTGAAAAGGTACTTAAGGGTAGAACTACATATCTGTATATTTCAGTGCTTCCACCTACTTGTATTTTATTTTAGACTCTGTTCTCCCCCAACTAGATTATATGCATCTCAGGGGTAGGGCTCTTGTCTATCAACTTTTTTGTACTGTACTCTCCCAAGTGCTTTGTACAGTGCTCTGCACACAGTAAATGCTCAATAATAATAACGATGGTATTTGTTAAGCGCTTACTATGTGCCAAGCACTGTTCTAAGCACTGGGATAGATACAAGGTTATCAGGTTGTCCCACATGGGGTTCAGAGTCTTCATCCCCATTTTACGGCAGGGGTAACAGGCACAGAGAAGTTAAGTGACTTGCCCAAAGTCACACAGCTGACAAGTGACAGAGCCTGGATTAGAACCCACAACCTCTGACTCCTGAGCCCGGCCTCTTTCCACTAATCCACACTGCTTCGATAACAATAAGATGGAAGCTCATGCAGATTAGCCTAAGAAACATATGCAACCAGTGATGGGATACCCAAGTCCAAGACATTCAGCAATAGCTGTGAAGACTGCCCAGATGAAGATGTTTACTCATCACTAACTTATATACACTGCCACAACACACCAAAGAATGCAGAAGAACCACTCTCATCACAGACAAAATGGTAAACACGTGCAGATGGCAAGCAAAATACAGTGACCTGAACATGCCTTCTCTGATTGAGGCAAGGCCCTTCAACCCTTCGAGTCCTAGCTAATCTGAAGGCATGTTCTTAAGTGACCATTTTTGAGGCAGTAACCTCTTAAGTTCCTATACTGTGAGCCTCCTGTGGGACAAGGACTGAGTTGGACCTGATTATCTAAATGTGCCCCACCGCTTAGTACTGTGCCTGGCGGACTCAGTAACAATAATAATTGTGGTATTTGTTAAGGGCTTACCATGTGTCAAGTGCTGTTCTAAGCGCTGGGGTAGATACAAGATAATCGGGTTGGACACAGTCCTTGTCCCATGTGGGGCTCACTGTCTCAATCCCCATTTTACGGATGAGGTAATTACTGAGGCACAGAGACGTTAAGTGACTTGCCCAAGGTCACACAGCAGACAAGTGGCAGAGTCGGGATTAGAACCATGACCTCTGACTCCCAGGCCTGCAAGTGATTAATACTATTATTATTATTATCATGAGAAATGGAAAGGCACCCAGATCTGGTGGAATTCTTGCAGAAATCTACAAGCAAGGATGGCATCTAATCCCCAGATGTCTACATAAATTCCTTCTTAAGTTTTGAATGTTGGTAAATGCTACAGAACTTCAAAGATACCATTATAATCATCATATTCACAGAGAAGGGGTTGAGTGCTGTCTATCGAATCTACCAAGGCAGCTCACTGTTTTTGACTCCTGGCAAGATTCAGTGGAATCCTTCTGGACAGGCTATAGGACAACATACTATATGCAGTTCATTCATTCATTCATTCAATCGTATTTATTGAGTGCTTACTGTGTGCAGAGCACTGTACTAAGTGCTTGGGAAGTACAAGTTGGCAACATACAGAGACGGTCCCTACCCAACAACGTTGTACTAAACGTCGGGGTAGATACAAGCTAATCAGGTTGGACACAGTCCACAACCCACATGGGGCTCAGTCTTAATCCTCACTTTCCAGATGAGGCAACTGAGGCACAAAGATCGCACAGCAGACATGTGGCAGAGCCGGAATTAGAACCCAGGTCCTTCTGACACCCAGGCCCAAGCTCTCACCATGAGACAACACTGCTTGCGTGGCTCAGTGGAAAGAGCACGGGCTTTGGAGTCAGAGGTCATGGGTTCGAATCCCGGCTCCGCCACTTGTCAGCTGTGGGACCTTGGGCAAGCCACTTAACTTCTCTGTGCCTCAGTTACCTCCTCTGTAAAATGGGATTAAGACTGTGAGCCCCACGTGGGACAACCTGATCACCTTGTATCCCCCCCAGCACTTAGAACATAGTAAGCGCTTAATAAATGCCATTATCATTATTATTATTCAAAATGAGAAGCAGCATGATCTAGTGGAAAGACCATATGCCTGGGAGTCAGAGGAGCCGGGTTGGATTCCCAGCTCTGTTGGTTGTGTGACAATGGGCAGTTGTGTGACACTGAACTTCTCTGGCCCTCGGTTTCCACGTTTGTAAACTGGAGACTAAAAGCCTGTTCTCCCTCCTATTTAGATCGTGAGTCCCAAGTGACCTGATTATATTGTATCTACCCCAATGTTTAGTACAACTGCATATAGTAAGCATTTAACAAATGTCAGAATCATTATTACTATGAAGTTGGTTGTCAGAATTGAAAGGGCCTTGTCTGACCTTTTTCCCCATTACCAATGGAGTAAAAACAGCCCGGGCTGTGTCTGCTCCCCATTAGTGTATAAGCACCTAGTGGGCAGAGAACACATCAAACTTTGCAAGTGTAAATTATAGTGCATCGCATTCAGGAAGCACTCAAATACCACTACAAGGACTATTAGTATTAAAACTATTTCATGTGGCCATAATTAAAGATGCAGTGAGGTCCTGGAAGCCAGAATTAGAATGCACTTCTGATCTACTGGGAAACTCTTCCAGCTCAATAGGTTAAGAATACCTTTAAAGACTTATGAGACAGTCACGCAAGAACTGCCATATGCAGATACTGTGCTTTGAGGCCATAACACAGATAACAGGCAAATGATTATAAATCACTTCCCAGAGTCAACTTTGCAATAAGGACCTGAAGAAAGCTATAGTTTTGTATAAGATTTTACCCAAAAACCCTACTCACCTCCAAAGGTTTTCTTTGTCCACCAAACTTAGTGCTATCAAGTGCCTAGTACAGTGCACCACTCCAAGTGGGTGCTCAATAAATACTAACCAATAAATGTCACTGAATTCTGTTACTTAGTTAAGAACACTATCAAACAATGCACACAGGTGGAAAAAGTAGAAAATTAAAAAAAAAGGTCAGGATGGCTATTGGAAGATTGATAGCGCCTGGTGACACTATGCTTCTTTTCAAGTGGAAGGTCCACAAAAGCTGTAGTGGTCTCCAACCTCCTAATATGGCTGAAAAAGCAGGCCTAAGCACAAAAATCCAACATCAGTTAATGGGTGAGATTCCTATGGAGGTCTAGAGAGGTACCATCAGCTCATCAAAGTTGAGACAAATGCTCACAGCAACACACAATAAGTTGCAGGAGCTGAGGTATATGAGAATGGGTGAGAGCCCATCACCTAAGATGCCATTTACAACAGACTGCACTCCTCCTCCCCTTACCTCCTACCCTAACATCCTCCGATTTAAGCTCTTTACATGGAGAGGACTAGGGGTATGGATAGAGCCTCAGAAATTACTTTCTGGGATATGGGGAAAGTGCCTCAACAGGAAACGTTGGGAAATTGTGGTCCAGATAATCCATGCAACGCTTTAAAATCTGCTGAAGGAAGTTTATCAAATTATTAGAGATGGTTAGAGCAAGCTCACCTAATACTTCACCTCGACTTCAGATGGGTTTGATAAACCCTACCTCCCTATTTGCCCAAATTATCTCCACACCTGACCCACAGGTGGCTACTACAATTTTCTCCTGGATAAATCACCACTTTCCCAGCTTTACAACATAAATCAGTGAAGGACTACTTAGAAAGAGAAAATATGCTCATGGAAGGAATAAGACCAGGGTTAATTTTAATAAAAATAAACAGATAAAAAGGGAAAAATGATTTTAATTAAAATCATTAAAAAGGCAGTTTACCTCCCAAATTATTTTTAGTAATAAAGGTGAAGGGTCTTGGGCAACCAAATTATTTTGAATTTCTGTTTCTTAACCTAATAAGCTGTCTTAACTCTTTGCAGGCTTTAACTGCAAAAAAGGCAAAATAAGAATTGGCTATGTCTCTTCTGAGAAAATGAAGTTGATGAGGAAGGTGTCTCTGTTTACATTGCTAGCCAAATACACAAATTGTTGATCTTAACTCTAAAAGACCTGGATTTTGTCATCACTTTCACAGGTAAGTCTAAATGCTCAACTTCACACAGAATGCACTTCATTGAGGGCTGTCTGGTCTAGTAATGGCAGAACACTTTACAAAATGCTGTTGAACTGGTAGTTTCCGAAAGAAAATGTGGATTGTAAAATAGATTTTGTTCCTTTAAACTAAGCAGTCACCAAAAACCCCAGATTCCAAAATTTCCCCCTTCAATTGCTCATTTTTCCCTCCCTGTCTACTAATTCTGTGTATTGTATTCTTTCAAGTGCTTAGTACAGTGCTCTGCACATAGGATTTGTACATATTTATTCTATTTGTTTTATTTTGTTAATATGTTTTGTTTTGTTGTCTGTCTCCCCCTTCTAGACTGTGAGCCTGCTGTTGGGTAGGGACCGTGTCTCTATATGTTACAAACTTGTACTTCCCAAGAGCTTAGTACAGTGCTCTGACACAGCAAGCACTCAATAAATACGATTGAATGAATGAATGATTAATTGATTGTACGTGTCCTTTATGTGGGCCTTTATAAAAATATAGTAATGACATTCAAATTTAGGTTTTTCACCTAAAGCCAAGTTCCAGTATTCATCCTAACATGCTATTTTTGAAGCTGGGTTGCTCTATTGTGTCTCAGTGGGAATACTCAGCCAGGACGATAAGCTGTGACACCAACCTCATTGCCTCAAAGAAAAACGGGTGGGCCAAAGGTAAGTTTCCATATAAACCTTGCCCTCCCGCTTTTCCTGTTTTCAAGCTAGGTGGGTGAATGGGACTCGCTGAAACAGTGTTGGAAGTAAATAATAATAATTGTGTATTTGTTAAGCACGTACTAAGTGCCAGGCACTGTATTAAGCACTGGGGTGGATACAAGCAAATCAGATTGGACACAGTCCCTGTTCCACATAGGGCTCACACCCTTAATCCCCATTTTATAGATGACGTAACAGGCACAGAGAAGTGAAGGGACTTTCCCAAGGTCTTACAGCAGACAAGCAACAGAGCCAGGAGTGGTACCTAGGTGCTTCTAACTCCCGGGCCCATGCTCTATCCACTAGGCCACACTGCTTCTAAGGAAGTAAGTCAGAACAGGTGGGAACTCAGCTCCAGTATTAAAAAAAAAAATCCAGAAGTGATTCTGGGCGGTGGATGGGGCTGCTTGCTGTTGTCCCGGCCACTCACCCTCTCTGCCAACCCTTGAAAGTCCTCTGGCCACTGGGGTAGTGGTGGCTAGAAATACCCTGAATTCATTTGCTGATGCTGGTTCTTGGATCCCATTGGCTTCTTTGTTGGGGCAAAGTAAAACCAGAGGATAACAGGAGGGGAAGAATGTGGTCTTTTTAAACATTGGCCAGGCCAATGCTAGTGTTGAAGGTCAATACAAATTCAGTGGGCAAAATATGACTTTTTTGTACTTGGTATAGTGCTCTGCAGAGATAAGTGCTCAATAAATACCACTGATTGATTGATTGTAGGGGAGAAGGGAAGAGGGAGTGGAGAGGAGCAACTGAAAAAAAATTTGTAAGACTAATTTTATAGCAGATCATTCTAAGGAAGGGGGCAGAATATCCCTGCTAATCTTAACTTCTATGGCTATATATATACGGACCCAACATTATCATCCCGTGCATGTGAGCACTTGAGCAAATGTTCCTCTCAGTTCCATAAACGGTCATAACAAGGGTCACTTAAAATGCTACAGTTCTCTGCTGGTGAGCTTATGCATCAGATCTAGCACAGTGGCCTAAAGACAAAAGTTCTGAGCTTTGTAAGGCCCTGAACCTTACAAAGACAGGGCAGTTAGGGTGCTTCAAGGCACATAAAACGCATTCTACTGTGGACATCAATAACTAGATCTCCGCTATCCCCAAAGTGTTGGGAAGGTCATTTCCTCCTAATCTTTCTCCTCCTTTTGAATTTATACAATCCTTAAAAAAACAATTTCAGACCTGACCAAAGTTGGTCGTTATGATGAAATACACTTACACCACTAAACCTAAAGGTTTGTGTTTGTGTGTAAGCACATCCCAGTGAGCAAAATAAATACTACAAATGATTTCATGTCCGAAGTTTAAAATCAGAGAATACACTGCTCTGACAGGGGCCACCAGACTCCACCTCCCAGAATTCAGGACTAAAAACTCATTTGGCCAAGTCTCTCCAGAAGGAACCAACCAACCCAATATTCCAAACCAATTTTCCATGATTCCCATCCAAATTACAGCAATAGTTTTGGTTTCTCTCAGCCTTCGGAAAACTGGCTCGGCCGTCTGACCCAAAGAGGTTGAGTGACTGCCTAACATCACACAGTAGGCCAGTGACAGGCAGAAAAAATTCCAAGTTCTGAGCCTCTGATTCCCAGGACCATGCTAAAGGTACCTTTAGAGGTCAGCTACTTCACCCCCTCCCTCCAGCAAGACTATCACATCCCATCACACTATTGAGAATAGTGTCTCTCTCCCTAGGGATATAAAAGGGAATAAAAAAAATTTTTATTTTAAGGCCTGGAAGAAAAAGCACAGGCCTGGAAGTCAGAGGCCCAGCTCCAACACATAATAATGATAATAATAATAATGGCATTTATTAAGCACTTACTACATGCAAAGCACTGTTCTAAGCGCTGGGGCAGTTGCAAGGCAATCAGGTTGTCCCATGGAGGGCTCACAGTCTTAATCCCCATTTAACAGATGAGGTAACTGAGGCCCAGAGAAGTGAAGTGACTTGCCCAAAGTCACATAGCTGACAATTGGCGGAGCCGGGATTTGAACCCGTGACCTCTGACTCCAAAGCCCATGCTCTTTCCACTGAGCCACACTGTGTGACCTTGTGTCAGTCATGTCACTTCTCTGTGCTTCAGTTACCTCATCTGTAAAATGGGGATTATGACTGTGAGTACCATGTGGGACAAGGATTGCATCCGACATGATGATCTTGTATCTTAGTCTCGCGCTTATTACAGTGACCGGCACATAATAAGCACCTAATGAATACCACTAAATGAAAAAAAAATCTGCTACCACTCTCATATTTTCTACTACTCAAAAATTCAAAGCCATTTAAGAACATCAATTTCAGTACTTCATTTGGAAAACAGCTGTTGCCAAATCAGAATTCTGAGCACTGGAGATTTTGTCCATAGTTGAGATATTTACACAAAAGATTGACCAAGCATGGATTGACAGATAGACAGAAGCGTGTTCAATTCAAACTTTACAGTGGAAGATTGATGAGATCAATTTTGAAGCTTTTCTGCCTTCATCTATTAGGTTGTAGGTGTCAGTGATTTTTTTTACCCTTAAGCCTTGTGTTTCAAACTATATTTACAGTAATCATTGTCACCATTTTGTGTAAGGCACCAAAATGACTCACTTTATGATAAAGTACATTTTAGAATATGTGATCTACTAAAAGTCTTATTGCCCACAGTGGAGTTGGTTCCAACCACAATACGAAGCTTGTCTACAGAAAGCAAATTATGATTTGAAGTCCTGACATTGATGTTTTTAAAATCACCAAATAAAAATAAGAGATTGACATTTAGGGTGCCAACAGATCAAGTTTGTAAATAAGCACGAAACATTTCCCAATCCAACCAAACAACTGGGCAGGAAAATGTTTTATTTGTTTAGCCAGTCCTAGACATATGATATTAAATTGGTCCCTGAGAACTGGGCCTTAAGTGGAAATTCGTAGGTTGGAGCTCATTTTCTAACAGAAACTAATACTAACACATAGGGGATTGGTTCCTTACCTGACGTTGGATACCCTATTTTTATCAAAATTGCCCAGAATTGTGTACTCAGTTATTTCTAGATGGCTAATAGAGCTACATTAATGTATTTATTTACCCACACTACATTGTAAACTCCACGATAGAACTCTTTTGCACTATCACAAACACTTGGTAGAGTACTCTGCACACACCAGATACTCAGTAAATACCACTGATTGAGTCAGAGATGTTTTACAATAGGGTGTCCCACTTTTAGTTTATTAGGCCTAAAATGGGCATGCTACTTTCCCTGGTGACTTGCCTGGCCATCAGGTAACCTCCCCTTTCCTATCCCATGGTGGCTTTTAAAAATGATTTTCTTACAGCTCCCATGAGCCCTGCTGGCCCTCTGGTCTCACAGAGCTAGTGCCAAACGTACATTTCTGAAAACGGGTAAAAATTCAGAAACATTTTACAATGTGCCATTCGTTGTACCTCAAAATGTCTTTTTTTATAATGCTATTTGTTAAGTGCTTACTATGTGTCAAACACTGTCCTAAGCGCTGGAGTAGATACAAGTTAATCAGATTGGACACAGTCCCCATTCTCTATGGGGCTCACAGTCTAAAGTAGGGGGGAGAACAGGAGGATTGAGGATTTTAGACTGTGAGCCCACTATCGGGTAGGGACTGTCTCTATGTGATGCCAATTTGTACTTCCCAAGCGCTTAGTACAGTGCTCTGCACATAGTAAGCGCTCAATAAATACGATTGATTGATTGATTGATTGAGCCACTGAGAAGTTAAGTGACTTCCCAAGGTCATACAATTGGCAGTCAGAATTAGAACCATGTCCTCTTACTCCAAAGCTCATGCTTTTTCCACTTAATTTCAATTAAGTGGAGGGACCAATTCAATTTCTATCTTAAGTCAAGGACTGCCTGCTTTTGCTTTTAGCCTTTCACAATAAAATCAGCACTTTTATCCTAACCTCATATAATCAGTCATTACTTACCTTGAGTGGCTATTTCTAAGGTAATAACAATAATAATAGTAATAAGGGTATTTTTTTTAAGCACTTACTATGTGCCAGGCACCGCTCTAAGCACTGGGGTGGATACAAGCTAATCGGGTTGGACACAGTCCCCGTTCCACGTGGGACTCACAGTCTCACTAAATAGTCCATGAAATGAAAATTTTTCAGACCTAAGATTTGGGTGAAGGATAGTTCAGCACTCACCTGCCATATCAATGGCAAAGGGCCGATCTGCCCTCCAGCCCGTGTACCAGCCAACGACTTTGCCGTTTTCCACCAGAGGACGTTCATATCGTCGCCCTCCCACGAGGCCCACCGGCCAGACGGACACCTTGCGAGTGGTTCGCATCTACGACAAAGAAAGAGAGAGAAAACTGAGCTAAGCTTCCTCAGTTTATTGGAAAGGAAGCTGGGGAACGGTGTGCAGAAGCTAGCTCCACCTAAGTGAGCTCTGGACTTTGCGAAGGACTGAAAAATATCTCTAAATAAATACAACAGATTTCTTGTCTAGAAAGACATCTGCTAAAAAGAACTTTGTACTCAACTGTGGGCTTGGGCAGAGCGAGGTCTATTTTCATACAGAAAATCCCAAGAAAATGTGGAGGGTATCAGTGCCAACCTTAATGTTCTGCAGATTGAAATACCAGTGCATTCCAGTGAGCCTCATGGTCTGGAAAAGCAAAATTTTGCAGCAAATTTTCCTAATCAAGATCGTTAGTGCTTCATTTCCATTCACCTAGCGGATATGGTGACACTGCTACATTTTACAATTTTACTACTGGTCTTTTAATTAACGTTCCCTAATCTAGTCTGCCTCTCCTTGTAAACTGTTAGCTCCTTGTAGGCAGGGATCATGTCTATCAACTCAGGTTGGATTGTATTCCCCCAAGTACTTAGTACAATACTCTGCATACAGTAAGCACTCAAATATGATTAATTAAATGTAATTGTCCTTTATATGAGTCTTTACACCAATATAATAGGGACATCCAATTTTAGGATTTTTGCCTAAAGTCTAGTCCCAGTATTCATCCTAACGTGCTATTTTTGTAGTTGGGCTGTTCTATTGTGACTCAGTGGGAATAATAGCCATGGCGATAAACTGTGAAACCCATCCTCATCGCCTCAAAGAAATCAGGTTGGACCAAAAATAAGTTTCAGTAGATACCTTGCCCTCCCTCTTCTACTGGCAGGGACTCAGCTGCCTTATATATATATATATATTTAAAAAAAGTTCCAGAAGCGATTCTGGGTGATTCCCGTTGTTGGGTTGGGACCGTCTCTATATGTTGCCAACTTGTACTTCCCAAGCACTTAGTACAGTGCTCTGCACACAGTAAGTGCTCAATAAATATGATTGAATGAATGAATGAATGGTGGATGGGGCTGCTTCCTGCCATCACTTCCACCCACCCTCTCCACCATCCCCAGAAAGTTCTCTGGCCACTGGGGGAG
This sequence comes from Tachyglossus aculeatus, assembly GCF_015852505.1. NCBI lineage: Eukaryota > Metazoa > Chordata > Mammalia > Monotremata > Tachyglossidae > Tachyglossus > Tachyglossus aculeatus. Next base: position 123,645,824 of record NC_052066.1, on the reverse strand, counting down.
TGTACTGTACTAAGCACTGTACTAAGTATTTAGCACCTTATTAAGCACTTGGGAAGAGTACAATGCAGCAGAGTTGGTAGAAACTTTCCTGCCCACAAGGAGCTTATCATTAGAGGGGTAGAAATACTCTGAATTCACTTGCTCCAGCCCACGGTCCTGTTGGCTTTTTCATTGGGCAAAGTAGAAAGTGGGGATAACAGTTGATTTTAACATCATGGCTAATTGCTGGACTGACTTACAAGCAACATATTTCCTTGTTCTAGGACTCTGAGGTGGAGGCTTCCATATGGAATCAGTACTAATCAGCCAAACCTATTCTCTGCACGGGATTTACAAGACATTTCAAAAAGAAAATAGCAGAGTTGTTGACAGAACCTCTTCATTTCACCCTTATGAAGCATCCTCTCTTTGTTCTATCTCCCTTCCAGTCAATCCTTGGTCTTTAAGAATTCCTGAGCAGCCCTTTTAACAGGGAAAAATAAAAATACAACAATGACCAATCAATTAACTGTGAGAACACTTGCATTCATTGGTGGCAAGAGCATGGGCTTGTGAGTCAGAGGTCGTAGGTTCTAAGCCCGACTCCGCCACTTAAGTTCTCTGTGCCTCAGTTACCTCATCTGTAAAATGGGGATGAAGACTGTGAGCCCCACAAGGGACAATCTGATTACGCTGTATCTACCCCAGCACTCAGAACAGTGCTTGGCACACAGTAAGCGCTTAACAAATACCATTAATATTATTATTATATTATCATTATTATTATTCATTTGTATTTTTCTTGTTTCCTCAATAGAAAGCCGAAACAATCAAAAAACACTCCCCCATTTGGCTTAACATAATGGGGTGAATAAAGGATGTATGCTGGCACCTAAAGCTCAATATGTCCAAAATTGAAGACTTCGTCTTTAATCCCAATTCCTCTTCCCCACTTGAGCTTCCCATCACAGTCACCACCACCACTTTCTGTTTTGAAAGCCCATAATCTTGGATCCTCTTTGAAACTTCCCTCTCTTTCAATTCCTATATTCAGTCTGACACCCAATCCTTCCAATTTTCCCTCCATGGCATCTTTAAGTTTTACCCCTTCCTCTCCATCCAAACAGCCACCCCGCAGGTCCAGTTCATTTTCATATCATGGCTTGACAATAGCATCAGTCTCTTCACTGGCCTCCCTATCACCAGTCTCTTCCCTGCCCATACTTCACTCTGCTGCCCAGATCATTTTCTATAACACCATTACAGACATAATCCTGATCACCTCAAAAACTTTCACTGGCTTCCCATTCCTCTCCACATCATGCAGAAACTCCTAACTGCTGGCTTTAAGGTACTCAATCGGCTTTCTCCCTGCTGCTTATCCACTTTGTTCGCCTCTCAATACAGCTCAGCTCACCAGTCGCTGAGCTATATTCCTGTCTCTCCCTCCACTAACTTTTGACAAATGTCCCTTTCTTTCAATTCCAGAGAGCAAAAATCACATCTCCTGCAGAAAGATTTCCTCGACCAATTTCTAGCTCCCCACCTAGGTTATACCCCCCTACCTACCTCTTCAGCACCACTTAGGCACTTGTGAATACACGACCACTGATACCCGCTCAGTACCCATCAACTCTGAGTTCCTACTATTAAAGCATTAGCTCACATACTCAACCTCCCTTTCTCCTAACTTTAGGTTATTAACGTTTCTGTCTCCTATGCTAGATTTTAAACTCCCTGAAAGCAGGGATCATGCAATCACCAAAGGACTTAGAACAGTGCTCTGCACATGGTAGGTGCTCAATAAACGCTACTGATTGATGACATAACTTATTGGAACATATTGGAATGTCAAAGATGAAGAGATTTATGTTATGTAGACTCTCCAAATTACATACTTTTGCTGTCTTCTGGAGTGGATATGGCTGGAAAATGAGAACCCTTCTCTACATCACTCACAACTGCCAGGACTCTTCCCCAACTCATTCCCTTTCCAAGATTTCTCTTGCCTTTTCAGATCCAGAGAGCACCTGGAAAGCCCGCTTCATTAGAGTTAGATCCATCTTTTATCTTTTGACAATCTACAAAGATCATGATCCAGAGCTGGGGGTGCCCTGTGAAGATTCAGATCCCCAAGATGGAGGTGTGGGAATAAGCTGTCTGCATGCCACCCTAACACTCCCTTTCTGCAGCATTTCAGTTGCCACACAAACTTATCTAGAAAATGCCTCCACACTAGTGATAGCTCAAAATAAAATAGAAACAAAGTGACATGAGTGCAGTTCATTTATACACTAACTCCCATGGCAGGGAGTCTGAACTATTTCAATGAATCAGGTTTGCACAGACCAAACTGTCAATATTGTCTGCACACCAGTTTAAAAACACACCAAAGGCACAGTGAACTCTATCGGGTTTTCCAAAATATGCTCCTTACGGAAAAATCTGAAGCATGTTTCCAGGATGAGCTCACCCTGGACCGAATCATATTACACAAATTCTGAGTGACTGCTTCAATGCCTCGGGGAAACTGTGGACAGATAATGTAATGTTCATGATTAGCCACCTCGAGGTTCATTGGCTTCAGTGCAAAACAGGCAGCCCACTTCTATGCAATTATGGCATTCCAAGGTGTCTTATAAAGCACAGTGTAAAGGGCGTTGTAATTTAATCACTCTAAGTGAAATGATGTCTCAAATGCAACACCTGGGCTAACATGGTCAACAGGAAACTGACTTTGATATATTAATGTTGAGTAAAACATGCATTCTCAGTGAATTGACCACATGGGAATCACCGAAAAGGAATCAGAAGCATTAATGGTGTTGAACATTTTAAATTCCCTGTGAGTAATGATGTCTTTACACTTGTTTCATTTTAACATTAAGAGTGTAGAGCTTATTTTAGGCAGGCTTGAAAGATTCCCATATGACAAGGTTGCTTATTGAAGAGTCTACTCTTAGTTTTGGAAAAAATGGGCACTCAGTCCTCCATCCTCGTTGTCCTTCCGGGTTACAGCTGTCTGGGGCCAACCAGATGATGAAGCTGTGATTCTGGTCCTTTAGTGGAAGCAGGCATAGGTGACAAGGAGGCCCCATCCTAGAGTTAGGGATGTGGTAGTGCCCCAGAGCTCCTTGGGCATGCAAAGGGAGTGGAGTATGGAAGTGCCCTCATTCATTCATTCAATCAATCATATTTACTGAGCACTTACTGTGTGCAGAGCACTGTACTAAGCACTTGGAAAGTACAGTTCAGCAAAAGAGACAGACAATCCCTGCCCAGACCAGATTTACAGTCTAGAAAGGGGGAGACAGACATCAAAACAAGTAAACAGGTATCAATATAAATAAATAGAATTATAGTTATGTACATATAAACACAAGTGCTGTGGGGCGGGGGGGTAGAGCAAAGGGAGCGAGTTGGAGCAATAGGGAAGGGGGCTTAGTCTGGGAAGGCCTCTTGGAGGAAGTGAGCCTTCAGTAGGGCTTTGAAGGGAGGAAGTATGATTGTTTGGCAGACTTGAGAAGGGAAGGAGTTCCAGGATAGAGGTAGGACATGGGCCAAGGGTTGACGGAGGACAGGCATGAATGTGGCACAGAGAGAAGGTTAGTACCAAAGGAGCAGAGTGTGTGGGCTGGGATGTAGAAGAAAAGAAGGGATGTGAGGTAAGAAGGGGTAAGGTGATGGAGAGCTCTGAAGCCAATAGTGAGGAGTTTTTGTTTGAGATGGAGGTTGTTAGGCAACCACTAGAGATTTTTGAGGAGGGGGCTGACATTCCCAGAACGTTTCTGTAGAAAGATAATCCAGGCAGCAGAGTGGAGTATGGACTGAAGTGGGGAGAGATAGGAGGTTGGGAAGTCAGAAAGGAAGTTGATGCAGTAATCTAGTTGGGATAGGATGAGTGATTGTATTAACATGGTGGCTGTTTGGATGGAAAGAAAAGGGAAGATCTTGGCAATGTTGTGAAGGCAAGACAGGCAGACTAAGGGATGGATTGGATATGTGGGGTGAAAGAGAAAGTGGAGTCAAAGATAACACCAAGGTTGCAGGCTTATGAGACAGGAAGGATGGTAGTGTCGTTCACAGTGATGGGAAATCAGGGAGAGGACAGGGTGTGGGAGGGAAGATAAGGAGCTCGCTCTTGGACATGTTGAGTTTTAGGTGGCGGGAGAACATCCAAGTAGAGATGTACTGAAGGCAGGAGGAGATGTTAGCCAAGAGGGAGGGAGATTGAACAGGGGAGGAGATCTAGATTTGGGTGTCATCCACATAGAGATGATAATTGAAGATGTGGGAGCGAATGAGGTCACAAAGGGAATGTGCATAGATGGAGAATAGAAGGAGACCAAGAACTGACCCTTGAGGAACACCTACAGTTAGGGGACGGGAGGAGGAGGAGGAGGAGCCCGTGAAGGAGACCAAGAATGAGTGTCCAGAGAAATAAGAGGAGAACCAGGAGAGGACAGAGTCCATGTAGCCACGGTTGGATACCGTGTTGAGGAGAAGGGTATGGTTGACAGTGTAAAAGGCAGCTGATAGGTTGAGGAGGATTAGGATGGAGTAGGAGCAGTTGGATTTGACAAGAAGATGGTCATTGAGGACCTTTGAGAGGGTGGTTTCAGAGGAGAGGAGGGAGCGGAAACCAGACTGGAGGGGGTCCAGGAGACAGTTGGAGAGGAATTCGAGGCAGCAAGTGTAGATGACTCGCTCAAAGAGTTTGGAAAGGAAGGGTAGAAGGGAAATGGGGTAATAACTGGAGGGGGCTGTGGGGTCGACGGAGTTTTTTTTTAGGATGGGGGAGAGTTGGGCATGTTTGAAGACAGAGGGGAAGAAGCCATTGGAGAGTGAATGGTTGAAGATGGAAGTTAAGGAGGGGAGGAGGGAAGGGGCGAGAGTTTTTATAAGTGCAAGGGAATCTGGTCTGATGCATACATGGAAGGGGTGGCACTTCAGAAGGGGTAGGAGATCTCCTCTGAAAATACTGCTGGGAAGGGTAGGAAAGTTGAAAAGGGGTCTGAGAGGAGGGGGGATAGCGGAAGGGGAGGGGTGATTTTGGGGAGCTCAGACCTGATGGTGTACATTTTCCTAATGAAGTAGGTGGCCAGATCATTGGGGGTGAGGGGTAGGGGGAGGAACAGAAGGCTTCAGGAGGGAGTTAAATGTATGGAATAATGAAAGAGGGTGATGGGCATGGGTGTCAGTAAGAGTGTCAGGAGTGTACAGGAGGCTTCAAGAGGGAGTTAAATGTATGGAATAATGAAAGAGGGTGATGGGCATGGGTGTCAGTAAGAAATAGTTTTGCTGAGCAGAGGAGAGGGCAGAATTAAGGCAGGAAAGGACAAACTTGAAGTGGACAAGTTTGGCCTGATGTTTAGATTTCTGCCAGCCCTCTCGACAGGAGCCTGTGGGATGAGGATGGGGAGTGAGCAGGCTACGTGGTGCACAGTTGTAGGTAAGACAGGATCCAGATTTTATGCGAAGGAAGCAATGGGATCAGGGAGTAAGTCAGAGAAGGTGGCAGTCTGGCATGGTGGGGAGGACAACATGGACACAGCAAACAAGGCAGGGTGGCAGAGCCTGGGTTAACAAGGACCTGGGAGAGGTACATGATGACTCTAGAGCAATGGGGGTGGACTAGGAGGTCCCCCCATCCACCCTAGAGAAATCCTTTGTGGATCTGGGGGTTCAATTGGGCTTCCACATGACATCATTACTTTAAGCTGTGAGTGCACACAACGTAACATAATGACATCGTATGCACTGGGAAGTGGCAGTGAATTTTTCCCTGCCTCAGCTTGCCAAATTTCTGAAGCTGCTCCTAGTTGTTGGCATGTTATGAGACACTTGGCATCTTGTACGCTGGCACACAAATCCTCCCTGGGTTTTAATTCACTGCAAAGGTAACAAAAAGGCTTATAGGAAATGGATAAGGAAGTTCGACCAAGACCCCTACCAGCCCCTTGCGAAAAGAAAAACACATAAACTTTCCCATCTTTCTGCTTAACATTTTTGTCATCTGGGTTTTGTGTGTTTGCCAGGCTATTCACATCTGCTGTGCATGTGGATTATCTACAGAGAAGCAGTTTAGTGAAAATGAATTTATTATTATTCACTAAGCATCAAAATGGGAATTGCATGTATTTGTTCCATCTCTCCCCAGATCTCTGCAAAGGTTTACCTAGGAAATACTACAGTGAGGCATCACGTAGACCAAGCTACCTGTGTCTACCCTGGGAAAAACAAAATTCTCTATAAAAAAATGTAAGAAGCAAGCACTCACTGATTTGTATGAGCCATTTGTGATGGGGACTGTGCCAAAGGCAACTTCATTTATCCCAAAGCACCCTGTAGATGCTCAGATTTAGTGTCCTTTCCATTTTGGAGGTGACGCTTTAGATGGTGAAATCCTATACACTTATGCTTAGGCTGATGCATAAGTGCATAAGTATCTGAAAGGCTGATGTGTGACTGGCAGTCTGCTCCACACTATGTGCACATAAAGAGAGTTTTTTTGTTACGTTTTAGGCATACAGACCCTCTATCTGCTTATGAGATTGTCTCTAGGTATCCCAATTTCTAGGAAACTTCAGCTGAAGAGCACAATACTTTTTCCAACTATTGCCTGTTAGGCTGATCTCTCCACTGTGCTTGCCTCCCAGTGGTCCCCTACTATATATCAATCAAATCATGGGCAGAATATTTTACTGTTACTATTGTATTTGCTAAGTGCTTATTATGTGTCAGGAACTGTTGTAAGCACGTGGGAAAGTATTACACAGTGGAATTGGTGGCAGTGACTCCTGTCCATTTCCCCCTTCTAGACTGTGAGCCCATTGTTGGGTAGGGACCATCTCTATATGTTGCCAACTTGTACTTCCCAAGCACTTAGTACAGTACTCTGCACACAGTAAGCACTCAATAAATACAACTGAATGGCTGACTGAATGAATGAATGTTTCACTGTTCCTTTAAAATGCTGTTCAACATTCCCTGCATGTGTATTCCCCACTTTGAGTTCGCTCTACAACTGGACCTGCTGTCACCTGCTCTCCACAAGTTCCATCTAGCCCATAACAATTAAACCTCAAGAAAACCGTGGTTATATACCAAACCTCACCCGATAAGCCTTATTTGCAACCCAAGATTGATTTCAGCAATGCAGAATATACTGTTGTCACCAAACTCCGCCAAACGGATGCACAGATGGAAGAAGTACAGGATGGAATGAAAATGGACTGCACAGGTCTGGGAAATTGGCAGGAGCCATGTGGTGCCAATAGATCAAGCTTCAGCTGCCAGTTGAAGGTCTATAGAACTACAGTAGTGTTTAGTCTGGATGGCTGTGAATCCTAGACCAATACAGAAGACCCAGGCAGCTTCTTAAGTAGCTCGAGCCAGATCAACCTTTTAGGGAATAAATGTGACAGTGATAACCAAAACCACTTATTAAATTTCAGTCAAGTAGTGAAATTTAAAAAAATTCTGAACTTCAAAACCTGTGTAGACCATAAACCCCATTGCATTAAGACCCACTAATCCAGAATTCATTATAGCTCATTCAACATCACCATGGCCCTTCCCATTTGGGAAGATCGCAACCTTAATGTCACCCTCGACTCTTCACTATCGTTCAACTCTCACTTTCTGTCTACTGCCAATCCTACCAGCTCTTTCTGCATATCTCCCAGATTCACCTCTTTCATTTCCCCCAAATGTGCTGCCACCCTGCTACAAGCTCTTGTCTTGCAATCAATCAATCAAATCAATGGTATTTTTTGAGTGCTTACTTTGTGCAGAGCACTGTTCTAACAGCTTGAGAGAGTACAATACAACAGAGTTTGCAGGCATGTTCCTGGCCCATAAAGAATTTACAGTCTAGAGGGAAAGACAGACATTTAAAGATATGTGCATAGATAGTCCTGTCATGGCCAGGCTACTACATTAGCCTCTTTGTTGGTCTCCCAACCTCCAGCCCCTCCAATCTATGGTACCTGTTGCTATGCAGGTCATGTTCCCGAAGCACTGGGGCACAGTGGTAAGAGTCACAGGACCTGGGTTCTAATACCAGCTCTGCCATTTGTCTGTTTTCTGACCTTGGGCAAGTCACTCAGTTACCTCATCTGTAAAATGGGGATTAAGACTGTGAGCCCCTTGTGGGACATGGACTATCATCATCATCATCAATCGTATTTATTGAGCACTTACTATGTGCAGAGCACTGTACTAGGCGCTTGGGAAGTACAAATTGGCAACATATAGAGACAGTCTCTGCCCAACAGTGGGCTCACAGTCTAAAAGGGGGAGACAGAGAACAAAACCAAACATACTAACAAAATAAAATAAATAGAATAGATATGTACAAGTAAAATAAATAGAGTAATAAATATGTACAAACATATATACATATATACAGGTGCTGTGGGAAGGAGGTAAGATGGGGGGGATGGAGAGGGGGACGAGGGGAGAGGAAGGAAGGGGCTCAGTGTAGGAAGGCCTCCTGGAGGAGGTGAGCTCTCAGCAGGGCCTTGAAGGGAGGAAGAGAGCGAGCTTGGCGGATGGGCAGAGGGAGGGCATTCCGGGCCAGGGGGAGGACGAGGGCCGGGGGTCGATGGCGGGACAGGCGAGAACAAGGTACGGTGAGGAGATTAGCGGTGGAGGAGCGAAGGGTGCGGGCTGGGCTGTAGAAGGAGAGAAGGGAGGTGAGGTAGGAGGGGGTGAGGTGATGGACAGCCTTGAAGCCCAGGGTGAGGAGTTTCTGCCTGATGCGCAGATTGATCGGTAGCCACTGGAGATTTTTGAGGAGGGGAGTAACATGCCCAGAGCATTTCTGGACAAAGATAATCCGGGCAGCAGCATGAAGTGTGGATTGAAGTGGAGAGAGACACGAGGATGGGAGATCAGAGAGAAGGCTGGTGCAGTAGTCCAGACGGGATAGGATGAGAGCTTGAATGAGCAGGGTAGCAGTATGGTTGGAGAGGAAAGGGCGGATCTTGGCAATGTTGCGGAGCTGAGACCGGCAGGTTTTGGTGACGGCTTGGATGTGAGGGGTGAATGAGAGAGCGGAGTCGGGGAAGACACCAAGGTTGTGGGCTTGTGAGACAGGAAGGATGGTAGTGCCGTCAACAGAGATGGGAAAGTCAGGGAGAGGACAAGGTTTGGGAGGGAAGACAAGGAGTTCAGTCTTCAACATGTTGAGCTTTAGGTGGCGGGCAGACATCCAGATGGAGATGTCCTGAAGGCAGGAGGAGATGCGAGCCTGCACAGAGGGGGAGAGAGCAGGGGCAGAGATGTAGATCTGGGTGTCATCAGCATAGAGATGATAGTTGAAGCCGTGGGAGCAAATGAGGTCACCAAGGGAGTGCGTGTAGATTGAGAACAGAAGGGGACCAAGCACTGAACCTTGGGGAACCCCCACAGTAAGAAGATGGGAGAGGGAGGAGGAGCCTGCAAAAGAGACTGAGACTATGTGCAACCCTTGTGACTACTGTGACTACCTTATGTCTACCACACTGGCTTATTACAGTGCTTGGCACATAGTAAGTGCTTAACAAACATCATTAAAAAAAAATCACCCAGCCCACATCTTTCTTCTGCTCAAAACCTTCCATTGACAACTGCATCTCTCCTCAACAAACAAAAATTCCTCACAGTGGGTTTCAGGGTCCCACCTTACTTATCTGCTGTTTCTTTCGCTATTCTTCAACTCATTGTCTTTGTTCCTCCCAAGCCATACTTCTACCTTCTACCTTTGCTCTCAACGCTCAAGAGACCATTCTCACTCACACTGTTCCTCTGGTGGAGAACTCCCTCTCCCTACATCAGCCAGATCACGGCTCCCTCCACATTCAAATCCCTCACTAAAATCTCAGCTACTTCAACAAGCTTTCCCCAGTTAATTTCCAGCGTTCTGAGCCATATCACCCCTTCAGGCAACTCCAGCACTTATGAATTTATTTAATCCCTCCTTTAAGGTTATGTAAAGGTGTCTTGTCAATGTATTCATTTTGACTACTCTAATGGCAAACATTTTTAAGTTTGTCTCTCCTGTTAGAGTGCAAACACCTTGTAGGCAGGGAATGTGTCACCTTGGTACTTTCCAAGTGCCTAGTACAGTGTGTTGCACCAAGTATGCATTCAATAAACGTTACTACTACTAAAACCACCTTTTAATATAAAAAGGAAGCTTTTTTCCTACAGTGTGGTGAACAAAACCTATTGACTTGCCAGCCCAGTGGCTAAAACTGTAGAGGTATCTCAAGATGAGAGGCACAGATGCCTTTCTATCTCAACTGCTACATTTAAAGAGACTGCCAAAGATGGCTGGAATCTGGACTTATACACAAGTATTTTACAATGAGACTACATTAAAAAATAAAATTGAAAGCATTGGTCTGGAAGTCAGAAGGAGCTGGGTTCTACTCCTGGCTCCGCCACTTGCGTCCTGTGTGACCTTGGACAAGTCACTTCCCCTCTCTTTGCCTCAGTTTCCTCATCTATAAAACAGGAATAAAATAGCTGTTCTCTCTCCCTCTTACACTGTAAGCCCCGGTGGGATGGGGAATGTGTCTAATCTGACCCCAGTACACAGTGTTTGGCACATATTTAACATTTAATAAATGTCATTATTATCACTTCAGGCAAGACTTATGCTTTCTATTCCTTACTTCTCTTCCAAATTAGTGAGATTTTTCTGTGACTGTACTTGAAATATAGACTACCATTGTTAGATCAGCCCACATCCATGGAAAATAGATAAAAATTATGGTATTTGTTAAGTGGTTGCTTTGTGCCAAGCACTATACCACGTACTGGGGTAGACACAAGATAATCAGGTCACACACAGTCCCTATCCATTATGGAGCCCCCAGTCGAACCAGGAGGGAGAACAGGTATTGGATCCCCATTTTAAAGATTAGGAAATTGGAGCACAGAGAAGTGAAGTAACTTGTCCAAGGTCATACAGTAGGGCAAATGACAGAGCCAAGATTAGAATCCAGGTCCTCTGACTCCCAAGTTCATGCTCTTTGCAATCCATGCCCTATCCAAAAATGATAAAATTAGGTATTGCAATGGAAATGTCTTTATGCATTACCATCTGAAGCTTATAGTGGTGGTTATTGTGAAGCTGTTGGAAATCCAATTACACCTGAAATGAATCAAATGCACAACCTGCTTTGCTAGGGAATTAGGAAAAAAATTAAAATTCATCAGGAAATGCAATGCTGAAGATTCTCATAGGCCTATAAGATGTGCATTCATTCATCATTAAAGTGTCTTATTTCTAGGCCAGTGATCTGACTATCTCAAAGGCTCCTGCGGTCGTGATAAGATGGGATTTTTCCATTTCTATGGTAACCAAACTTGAAGGCAGGGGCTTCAAATGAGCAGGAAAAATTTAAGTTTGACATTAGGTAGAAGATGCCAGTGGTAAGGTCTGGAGACTTTGGACCTAGGAACCTCCTTCCATAGAAATTTTTGAGTGAAGAAGGGCCAGCTATCACTGTGGACTGGTTAGAAAGCAGTCCTATCCCATGGGAGGGAGATGGCCCGGGCCAAATAACCTTTCCAAATCCCTCCCAACAGGAGATTCAATGATTTACTCAAAGGATTGGCTGCTTTCTGCAAGTTGGCCCCCTGACAGCACCACCTGAATACCATGCCTGTCCAACTCAGGGCACTTGATGCTAGCGGAGACTAGGATAGATTTGGGTTTTTGAAGCCTCACCTCACTTCTTCTGCCTCTTGCCTCTCCCCAGGAACCCTCCATCAACATATCCCCACGCAGCAGATAGCTTTTGATCTTTACCCAGCCCCTACTCTTGGCCGCTAACCCTACTGCTAGCCTCCCCAGCCAACTTGAGCTCTTATGAACTGATTTACCCCCGTGCTTAACAAGTACGTGTTTTATACGAGAAGCAGCATGGCCTAGAGATTGCTGGTTCAATCTCTCATCCTAGCCCCACTGCATTACTGCATCAGCCTCCTCTCTGATCTCCCATCGTCCTGTCTCTCCCCTCTTCAGTCTATACTTCACTCTGCTGCCCGTATACAGAAATGCTCTGGGCACGTCACTCCCCTCCTCGAAAATCTCCAGTGGTTGCCTGTCAACCTACGAATCAAGCAAAGACTCCTCACTCTCGGCTTCAAGGTTCTCCATCACCTCGGCCCCTCCTACCTCACCTCCCTTCTCTCTTTCTACAGCCCAGCCCACACCCTCCGCTCCTCTGCCACTAACCTCCTCAATGTGCCTCATTCTCGCCTGTCCCACCGTCGACCCCTGGCCCACGTCCTTCCCCTGGCTTGGAATGCCCTCCCTCCATACATCCACCAAACAAGCGCTCTTCCTCCCTTAAAAGTCCTACTGAGAGCTCACCTCCTCCAGGAGGCCTTCCCAGACTGAGCCCCCTTTTTCCTCTTCTCCTCCCCAGCCCTACCTCCTTCCCCTCCCCACAGCACTTGTATATATTTGTACAGATTTATTACTCTACTTTACTTGTACATATTTCCTATTCTATTTATTTTGTTAATGATGTGCATATGGCTATAATTCTATTTATTCTGACAGTTTTGAAACCTGTTTTGTTTTGTTGTCTGTCTCCCCCTTTTAGACTGTGAGCCCGTTGTTGGGTAGGGACCATCTCTATATGTTGCTGACTTGTACTTGCCAAGCACTTAGTACAGTGCTCTGCACACAGTAAGCGCTCAATAAATACAATTGAATGAATGAATGGAGAAGCAGCATGGCTTAGTGAATAGAGCAATAATGATAATAATAATGCTGGCATTTGTTAAGCGCTTACTATGTGTTAAGCACTGTTCTAGGTGCTGGGGTAGATGCAATCTAATCATGTTGGAAACAGTCCCTGTCCCACATGGGGCTCACCATCTTAATCCCCATTTTACAGATGAGGTAACTGAGGCACAGAGAAGTGAAGTGAGTACTTAAGATAGAGCATGGACATGAGAGTCAGAAGGATCTGGGTTCTAATCCTGGCTCTGCCACTTATCTGCTGTTTGATCTTGGGCAAGACACTTCACTTCTCTGGGCCTCGGTTACCTCATCTGTAAAATGGGGATTGAGACTGTAAACCCTATGCAGGACAGGGACTGTGTCCAACCTGATTAGCTTGCGCCTACCCCAGTGCTTAGTACAGTGTCTGGCACATAGTAAGTGCTTAACAAATATCATGCAAAATCTACATCTAGTTATACAAAATTATGTTTAACTATGTACATGTATGTATGTTATGTATAACTATAATTATGCATATACAAAATATACATAAAAATTATGTTTATATATACAAATCTGCTCATTTATTTTGACCACTCTAGTTATGTTTTTATGTTTATCTTCCCCGATTAAAGTATAAAGTCTTCATGGGTAGGGAATGTGTCACTTTGCTCTCCTGTATTTCCCAAGTGCAGTACACTGCACTCTGTGGGTGCTCAATAAATGCCACCACTGCTACTACTACTATTGCCATTCTGCAGGTGCAGGCAGGCTGGCTACAGGGTAAAAGGAGCAAATCATCATCATCATCATCATCAATCGTATTTATTGAGCGCTTACTATGTGCAGAGCACTGTACTAAGCGCTTGGGAAGTACAAATTGGCAACATATAGAGACAGTCCCTACCCAACAGTGGGCTCACAGTCTAAAAGGGGGAGACAGAGAACAAAACCAAACATACTAACAAAATAAAATAGAATAGATATGTACAAGTAAAATAAATAAATAAATAAATAGAGTAATAAATATGTACAAACATATATACATATATACAGGTGCTGTGGGGAAGGGAAGGAGGTAAGATGGGGAGGATGGAGAGGGGGACGAGGGGGAATACAAAGTTGCCCTCAGATTCAAACAGTAGTCAGTGAAAAATTCTCCCAAGCACATGAGGCAAAGAAAGGATCCATTGATACAAAATCTACTGCCATCTCTACCATCCTTCCAAAGGTTTTTGAGTCATACAGTTGAAAATCATACCAAATGAACTAGTGTCAGATTATCTGGCTAGTATAAAAGAGCCTTGAAGATGCACTCCTATCTGCCCCAGCACTTAAAGCAGTGCTCAGCACATAGTAAGTGCTTAACAAATGCCATTATCATCATCATCATACACTCAAATGGCACGATGTCTCTTCCTGCCCCGAGGGTGTCTGAGGAAGCCACAGATGGTAGGAGCAGGGTACTCTACCAGAGCTTATTCTCAGCTAGCCTTACCAGGATGTGTTAAATCTGAGAACTTCTCGCCAAAGGAGAAAGTTCTTGAAAAACAGTCATCCTTTCCCAGGTGCCTTTCCCTTTAAAACCAGAAATAGCTATAAGACCCTCTCCTCTGCACTTGTCGACTAACCAGAGTGGGGAATAAATACGAAGACATCAAACAGATAAGCGATACCTAACTCCTGGGGACAAATCAGCGTAACCCTTCTTTGGACAACATGATGCTGGGAGCTGGAGGAGCCAGCATCTGGCAGCGGGGCAAGCTCTGACTCCCCGCCGCAGGAGCATTTCCACCGTTCTCTCTCACACCATTTGCTCTCGTGTGAACAGATGGAGCTAAAGAACCTTGTCAAAGACGGAAATATCCCCAACTGTCAACTGACCTTTAAAAACAATGCTATCATTTGAATCGTCCAATGCCAAGTTCATTCGCATAAAACATGAACTATTTCTACCTATGGATGTAGAGGTGGTTGTATGATGGCAATGTCATGCAGGTAAAGAGTTGGGATAGTTTTATGACTGGAGATTTGGGATTGCCATCTTTACATATTTACTATTCTATTTATTTTGTTAATGATGTGCATTTAGCTTTAATTCTATTTGTTCTGATGACTTGACACCTGTCCATGTACATGTTTTGTTTTGTTGTCTGTCTCCCCCTTCTAGACTGTGAACCCGTTGTTAGGTACGGACCAACTCTGTATGTTGCCAACTTGTACTTCCCAAGTGCTTAGTACAGTGAATGAACGAATCTTTGTCATTAGCAGCAACCACTGGGAAGATACCAAATAAAGAAATGGCCAATTCCTTGTCCAGGAGGAGCTTACACTCTTAACAGGGGAGACAATTTCATTCTTCACTTAACTAAGCTCCTAGTACAATGCACTGCACTAAGTGGGCACTCAGGAAATGCTACTACTGCTATTACTAACACAATATTCATTCATTCAATCAATCATATTTATTGAGCACTTACTGTGTGCAGAGCACTTTACTAAGCGCTTGGGAAGTACAAGTTGGAAACATATAGAGATGGTCCTTACCCAACAATGGGCTCACGTCTAGAAATGGGCTCACAGTCTAGAAACAGTGCTTTGCACATAATAAGCAATCAATAATGCAATTGATACTAACAGGCAGTTGATAACAAATGTAGTCAGTCAGCCAAGGGCCACTGTGTGCTGATAGAGGAGCTGTACGAACAGCACAACATGGTCTCTGGAGTCAAGGTGGTTTCTATCACTCAACAATACTTATTGCACATCTATTGAGTGCAAAGCATTATACTAAGCTCTCAGGAGAGTAAAATACAAATAGAATACCTGAACCCTGCCCTCAAGGAACTTAAAGACTGGTGGAGAAGATGCTTACAAAATTAAATTGCAGATCAAAGTAAGATGCGTTGTTAAGTACTTTGGGATGTTGTGAGTACTTAAATGCAGCAGAATGCTAAAGTGGTAGTCATGGGGCATTCAGTGGGAGACTGGGGTGGGGTTAAAATGAATATGGGAGGGCCTCTTGGAAGAGATGAGAATTGCAAAATGGCAAGAGCTATGATGAGGTGAAGGGGGAGGGTCTTCCAGATACTGGGGTGCGGAGGTGAGAGGGGAGCGAGGAAGTGGTCAGAGGCAGGAGAAATGAGATGAGGCTTAGTGAATACGGTAACGACAGGAATGAAGACTGTGAGCTGGGATGCAATAAGAGAAGGGATACTTAAGAGAGAGAGAGATACAACTGAATGATTAAAGCCAAAGACGGGTGTTTTTGGCTTGAAGCAGAAAATGATGGGTATGCACCTGAGGTTTTTCAGGAGTGGAATAACAAGTCAAGACCAATATCTCGGAAAAATAATCTGGGCAGCAGAATGAACTACAGATTGGAGAAGGGAGAGGATGGAGGCAGGGAGACCGGTGAAGAGGCTGATGGATTAGTCCAGCCAGGTTTTACAAGTGCATAGAGAAGCAGCGTGGCCTAGTAGAGTGAGCACAGGCGTGGGAGTTAGAGGACCTGGGTTCTAATTTGGGCTCCACCACTTGTGACCTTGGGCAACTCTCACTTAACTTTTCTGTGCCTCATTTAGCTCATCTGTAAAATGGGGATTAAGACTGTGAGCCCCATGTGGGACACTTCGTTCCCAAGTCCTGCTCCTGGCCTGGAACACTCTCCCTCCTCAAATCCGACAGACAACTACTCTCCCTCACTTTAAAACCTCATTGGAGGCACATCTCCTTCCTCCAAAAAGCCTTCCCAGACTAAGCCCCACTTTTCCTCATCTCCCACTTCCTTCTGTGTCTCCCTAATTTGCTCCCTTTGCTCCTTCCCCCTACTAGCCCCTCAGCACTTATGGTCATATCTGTACTTTTTATTTATTTTGTATTGTCTTGTATATTGTATATTGTATTGTATTGTCTGTCTCCCCCATATCTAGACTGTAAGCTCACTGTGGGCAGGGAATGTCACTGTTTATTGTTACATTGTACTTTCTCAAGTACTTAGCACAGTGCTCTGCACTCAATAAATACAATTGAATGAATGAATCAATGGACTGCATCCAACCTGATTAGCTTCTATCTAACCTAGTACTTAGTACAGTACATGGCACAAAGTAAGTACTTAAATACCATTACAAAAAGTGCATGGATCAGCAGGATATCTCTTTGGGATGGAGAAGAAAGAGTGGATCTTGGAAGTTCTGTGGAGGAATAACTGACAGGGTGCTGGCAGCGTGATGAATATGGTGGATAAAAAGAATAAAGGATAAAGAGAGAGGAGTCAAGGATAATACCAAAGTTGTAGGCTTCAGAGATGGCAAGGCTGATGGGGTGAGCAACTTTCGGGGAAAGTTAGCGAGGGAGAGGATTTGGGAAGGAAAATGAGGAGGTCAAATTGATGCATATTGAGCTTGGGGACATCAATAAATCAATCATTATTTATTGAATGCTTACTGTGGACACAACACTGTGTTAAATACTTGAACGGGTACAACACTACAGACTTGGTAGACACAATCCCAACAGGAAGCTTACAGTTAAGAGGAGATCCTTGTAGAAATGTAGTAGCAGAGGCAGCTCTTGGGAAGGGCAAAATAAGCAAGCAGCACACTCCCTGCTCACAAGGAGCTTATGCTCTAATGGGAGATACAGACATGAATATAATTATAAATACTGTAATCAAAGGAAGCAAAAGGTACAGTTGGACAGCATATATACAAAAGGGCTCAGTAGGTTTGTATGACTTAGAGTGTCAGGAACTAACCAGGGAAGGCTTGTTGTAGGAGGTGGGATTTTTGGGGGAGAATGAATGAGGGAAGCCCTGTGAACTGTTGGATTTGTGAGGGAAGGGTGTTCCAGGCTGGGGTAATGGCATGAGCAAGGGGAAAAAAGACAGGAGAGATGAGAGAGCACTACAGTTAGAAGGTTAGCTTGCGGGAAGTGAAGGTAGTGAGCTGGGGAACAGAGGATAAAACAAGCAAATTTGTAAAATGGGGTGAGTTGATTGAAAGTACTGAAGTTGAGTATGAAGAGTTTTTGTTTTATTCATAGGTATACAGAAAACTAGGGAAGGATTTTGAAGAGAGGAGAAACATGTGCGAGTTGGTCAAAAGAACAACATGCAGTACAAATTGGAGTGGGAAGAGATAAGAGGCAGGGAGGTCAGTGAGAAGGCTGATGCAATAGTCCAACTACAATATGATTAGAGCTTTGGACCAAGTGGTGGCAGTTACGGTGGAGAGGAAGGGCCCAATCTGGAGATATTATTTATGCAGGAATACCCAGAAAGGATTTGTCAAAAGATTCAATGTGAGACCTGAAAGACAGTGAGGGATCCAGGGAAACACTGAGACTTCTATGGCAGAGAGAATGTTGGTGCTATCAACACAGAAGGGAAAGTTAGAAGTAGGAGTGGGTCTAATGGATCAATGGTATTTATTGAGTGCTTATTATGTGCACAGCACTGCACTAGATGCTTGGGATTAGTAACAGAATTAGTGGACACGTTCCCTGCCCACAATGAGCTTACAGAGGAGGAAGGTGAGTAGTTAGCCTTTCGTGGAGACTGGAGGAAATGAGAGACTGTAGAATGAGGTCAGGACTAGCGAGGTTAGATATGGAGTCATCTGCATAGAGGTGGAGGTTGAAGGCATGGGAGCCAATGAGCTTTCGAAGAAAGTGAATGTAAAGTGAGAAGAGGACACAGAAGAGAGGCATGTTAGTAGCAGAGGAAGAAGTAGGTAAATAGACTGGGAAGGAAAACTCAGAGTGCTAATAGGAGGTCAAAGAGAGTACTGTCAGTAAAATAAGGTAACAACATTGCTCTGGGAGCATTCATTTGCTCCCATGGCTTCAACTACCAAGCGCTTAGTACAGTGCTCTGACACAGTAAGTGTTCAATAAATATGACTGAATGAATGAATGAATACCATCTCTATGTGATGATTCCCAAATCTCCATCTCCATCTCTGATCTCCCTCCTTCTTTGTTCTCTTGCATTTCCTCCTGCCTTCCAGACACCTCTCCTCGGATTTCCTGCCAACACCTCAAATTTTACGTGTCCAAAACAGAACTCCTCATCTTCCTACCCAAACCTTGCCTTCCACCCAACTCTCCCATCACGGTAGACAGCACCACCATCCTCCCTGTATCACAAGCCCATAATCTTGGTTTTATCTTTGGCTCATCTCTCTCATTCAACCTTCCTATTCAATCTGTCACCAAATCCTGTAGGTTCTACCTTCACAACATTGCTAAAGTTCACCCATTCCTCTCCATCCAAAAGTGCTACTATGCTTATCTGAGCATTCACTGTAACCCACTTTGACAACGGCATCAGCCTCCTCACTGACCTCCCTTCCTCTCCCAACACCAATCCATACTTCACTCTGCCACCCAGATCATTTTTTTCTAAAAACACATTAAGGATATATCTCCCATCTCTCAAAAACTCCAATGGTTGCCCATCCACCTCCACCTCAGACAGAAACTCTTTACCATTGACTTGAAAGCACTCAATAAGCTTACACCCTCCTATCATATCTCACAGAGTTCTTAAAACAACCCAGCCCACACACTTCACTCACTACACCTCAGACTCATCTGTCTTGCTGGTGATCCCTAACCCACATCCTCCCTTTGGCCGGGAACTCCCTCCCCCTTCATACCCGACAGACCACCACTCTCCCCACCTTCAAAGACTTATTAAAATTACATCTCCTCCACAAGACATCTCCAGTTAAGCCTTCATTTCCACTACTCCCCTACTTCCTCTGCTGCATTCTGTGCTGTCTGTGTGTCCTTTCTATGTCATTTAACCACTGGGGAGCAGCATGGCACAGTGGAAAGAGCATGGGCTTTGGAGTCAGAGGTCATGGGTTCAAATCCTGGCTCCGCCAATTGTCAGCTGTGTGACTCTGGGCAAGTCACTTAACTTCTCTGGGCCTCAGTTACCTCATCTGTAAAATAGGGATTAAATCTGAGCCCCACGTGGGACAACCTGATCTCCTGGTAACCTCCGCAGCACTTAGAACAGTGCTTTGCACAAAGTAAGCACTTAATAAATGCCATCATTATTATTACCTTTTAAGCACAGGGTACTCTCAGCCCCACAGCACTTTATGTACATATCCATAATTTATTTTAATGTCGGTAACCACCTCTATACTGTACAGTTCTATGGGCAGGGAACGTATCCACCAACTCTGCAGTATTGTCCTCTTCCAAGCCCTTAATGCAGTGCTCTATCCATTCATTCATTCAATCATTTATTGAGCACTTACTGTGTGCAAAGCACTGTGCTAAGCACTTGGGCGAGTACAGTAGACACATTCCCTGCCCACAGGGAGCTCACAGTCTATTTGCAGTAACTTCTCCATAAATACCATTGCATGATTGATAGATTTCCAAAAACAGGAAAGATCTCAGCCAGTGGAAAGGTCTGAGAGCATTAGGATAGACTCCATGAGATTAGGCAAGAAGGAGGTGCTACCATAACGATTTTACAGACCTTTGGCTTGGTTTGATGCTTCAGTGTCACCAAACTGTCAACCTTCCTAAATCCATACAGGCCATCTTTCGCCTTCTTTGCCTATTTGCCACTCATTGGATAGTGAAGTTTAGGTAACAGTTTGGTAATAGCATGAAATTCTGATTGCTGATGAAAATCTTTGGACTGGGATAGTGTCTTCTAATTTCTAAGCACTTAGTACAAGGCTCTGCAAATAGCAGGCACTCAGTAAGTTCTCTTAATAATAATGAAAATGATGGCATCTGCTAAGCGCTTAATATGTGCCAAGCACTGTTCTAAGCACTGGGGGGTGGGGGGGCGGGTACAAGGAAATCAGGTTGTCACATGTGGGGCTCACATTTTTAATCCCCATTTTACAGATGAAGTAACTGAGGCACAGAGAAGTTAAGTGACTTCCCCAAAATCACAGAGTTGACACGTGGTGGAGCCGGGATTAGAGCCCATGACCTCTGACTCCCAAACCTGTGCTCTTTCCACTGAGCCAAGATCCCCCTAGACTGTAATCTCCTTAAGGACAGGTACCCTGTCTGCCAACTTTATTCTATTGTACTCTCCCAAACACTTAGTACTCTACACAAAGCAAGTCCTCAATAAATACCATTAATTGACTGAATATGTGTTATCAATTAAATATATGTTGTTCTTCCTAGAACAGAACGGCAAATAACTTGTATTTAAACAATCAATGGAATTTCGGAATACCTGTGTGCAAAATCCCTAAACTAAGCATTTGGGAGTGTATAATCTACCCATCAGTGGTATTTATTGAGCACTTACTGTGTGCAGAGCACTGTACTAAGCGCTTGGGAGAGTACAGAACAACAGAGTTGGCGAGGTTGTGTCTGGCCCAAAAGGGGCTTATAGTCTACCGGGGAGGTAGATTGATCAAAACCAGAAGTTTCTGTGCAAAGGCTCTCTCCAAGGGCCTTGGAAAGCTGGTATAAGAGAAGCCTGCTCCCTGCTCTCAAGAAGGTTGAATCTTCAGACTTTACAATGCACTCATCTGCATGTTTTTGCATATATCTGCCTCCAGATTCCAGTCATTAGCATAAAGTAGCTCTTGGATAATTAACTCCAAGATATTTTATGATACTCGTAGTCTGTTGAGTAGAAAGTTTTTTTCCCAGTAGATCAGAAGCACGTTCTAATACAAACTTCCAGTTCCCTTGATCAAGCAATAAATCCAAGCAGCTGCTATTTGGGAAACTGAAATGGGGCACAAGCAAGCAGGAAGGGCAAAACCAGTATTTCAAAGTCATGGTGATGCACGGATTCAAACAATGTAAAATAGAAATTGATGATTTCAATTTCAATGGCAACTAATAGCAGGGAGAACAGCCCAGCAGTTGGTAATCAGATGGGCTACTCTCCTTGAGCAGAAACTTCAGGAAGATCTAGCTGTCAAAAGACGGATTCAAAAATGACACAACAATTATCTTCATAGCCGCAAAGTGATGGAACAGAATGTTGTTCCTGCATAAAACTTTTCAGCCATACCCATAAATAAATAGGACCATCAGTAACATCATACTCAAAGCAGCTATCTATCCATCTGTATATACACACTCTCCCTCTCTCTGTCTCTCTCTCTCTCTAGCTACTATGCTTTCACCACTGCTACATTCCAATGAGCTGCCACTTGAACGGGCTGCAATCACTGTTGTGGCTGCTTTTTGATTTATATCATCCAGAAAGCCAAAGAACGCAGCAGCAGTGAAAGAATACTAGCTGGTATATTCTCAGACTTAACAAGACACTTGATAAACCAAGCAAAATCCTCTTCTAGGGTGCAAGGGCGAGTGTGGGAAGACAGTGGCATATTGATTCCTTTCTAGTGTCTTTTAGGTTGAAAACCTGAACCGCAAAACTAAAAACAAATTTACTTTCTCGAGAATTTCTGCCAGTCTAAAGCAGCCCTCTTCAGGATATCCAGGGCAGGCTCTCCGCAGAGCAAGTTAGCTAACTCCGGCTTTGCTTTCATCGCTGCAGATAAGGCTAGATGGGAACAATACTAAAGGTGGAAGGAGGGAGTCCTCTGGGCACAGCATTCAAGGGGAAATGCTGAATTCCTTTCTTCTCCCCACTTCTACTCCTCTTTCTCAGTCCTGGATCCTAAAACTGAAGAACTGGAGCCATGCCTCCTATGGAAGCTGAAGGCCGACACTTGCCCCTCACTCATGGAAAATAAATCCCTATAAATAAATCCCAAGCACAACTTGGGAGAAGCTTCTTTAGCTGCAGGTGATCAAACATCTTGGTTTTTCCTGGCCAGTCCTGTTCTCAACATATACAGCACACCTTAATTTTTAAGATGAAGTCTTCAAACTGTTTACCACCTGTGATCAGAATAATTTCAAATAATACCTTGAATTGATATAATGTGTTTAATTTTTCCAAAGTGCTTTCAAGACAATTCTCATTTAAGCCTCACATCCCTGTGAAGTAGAGAGAGAAACAGATATTGCTATGCCCATTTTACAGATTAGGTAACTGAGGCACCAAAGATTTAAGTGATTTGTCCAAGTGGTAGGTCTCCTGACTCCCAGCTACATAACAAATGCCACAGTTTATTATTATTTTATAAGCTTAGTACGGTGCTCTGCACAAAGTACTCAATAAATATGACAACGAATGAATGAATGAACGCTGCACTAAACCATGCACTCATGAATATAATAGGACTCCTGGCTTGCTCACTCTTGTAACAAACTTACAAGACCTTGTGGGCTATCTCAGGGCCCCAGCCAGTTACACAGATTTCCTTAAAATGTAGCCTATGCTGGGATGTAGGTGTCATCACAGCCATCTGAAGCACAATCACTATGATATTTAGGGGGAAGAACATTTGTAGGCAGGCTAAAAAAAAAAAAGTCTGACTACCAAAGAGAAGGAAAATTGTGATGCACTGTGGAGTGGTCTTAACTGGCAAACTGTATTAACGAATGACCACTCTGCAGATTCCCATAAATGTTTGGGGGGCACACCAAGATAGAAGTAGTACTCACTTTTCCCGGCCCAGACCTCTAATCCATGGTTTACTTTGACTGGATTTCTGCTTCAGCTTCCTGGCTGCTCCTTCTGGCCTCTAGTCCTTGCTCACCTTTCATTTCTTCATGAAGTATTTCTAGACTAGCTCACTGTGGGAAGGGAATGTGTCTGCTTATTGTTATATTGTACTCTCCCAAGCACTTAGTACAGTTTTCTGCACACAGTAAGAGCTCAATAAATACAACTGAATGAATCTACTACTATCTAGCCAATCAACACCAAGACTTTCCCCTACTCTTTTGGCCCTTTACCTTTCCACTTCCCCAGTTACTTATTATTAGTCCTCTACTCTGTAGTGATCACCTACATGTGTGTATCACGTGTCCGATACTTTTTTTATGGTAGTTAAGCACTTACTATGTGACAGGCACTGTAATAAGTGCTGGCGTAGATGCAAGTTAATCAGGTCGGACACAGTCCAGGGGGCTCACAATCTTAAACCCCATTTTACAGAAGAGTCAACTGAGGCCCAGAGAAGTGAAGTGAGTTGCCAAAGGTCACAAAGCAGGCAAGTGGCAGGGATTAGACCTGGGATTAGAACCCAGGTCCTTCAGGCTCCCAGGCCCTTGCTCCATCCAGTAGGCCAAGCTGCTTCTCACAGTGAGATACACTTATATCTATGTCTTTGTTTCTTTCCTGCCTTCGTCACTGGACAAAGGTAAGGTCCTCTGAGATCTTTCACTTCCTATGCGAACTCTCTCCAGCATCCAATACAGTATTCTCCAAACTCACTGTGCAGCTTAGTACATTAACCAGTCTGACAAATTTCCTTTACGCTGCTATCTGCTGCCCCCCATTGACTCCGAATTTAAGCAAGTTTTTCAATTAACTGCCTTTCTTTATCAATCAACCAATAGTATTTATTGAGTGCTTAATTGCAAGCAGAGTGTATCAGGCACTTGGGAAAATACAACAGAGTTGGGAGATACGTTCCCTGCACACAACAGGCTTACACCTCAAAATGGCTTCCTGATGTGCCCCTTCTCTTTTTGCAATCAAGCCCTTAGGGAGAGGAAATAATGAGTTCACTGCCCCTGAGAAGGAATGAACTGCATTTTTCCTGAACATTCATTCATTCAATCGCATTTATTGAGCGCTTACTGTGTGCAGACCACTATACTAAGCGCTTGGGAAGTACAAGTTGGCAACATATAGAGACGGTCCTTACCCAACAGTGGGCTCACAGTCTAGAAGGGGGAGAATGAGAACAAAACTAAACATATTAACAAAATAAAATAAATAGAATAAGCATGTACAAATAAAATAAAGTAATAAATATGTACAAACATATATACATATATACAGGTGCTGTGGGGAGGGGAAGGAGGTAAGGCAGGGGAGATGGGGAGGGGGAGGAGAGGGATCTCAATGTCCAAGTTTATCTGAGAATCAAAATTAAGAATATTCCATAGGCAGAATCTACTTGTGACAAGCCATGACTTTTTATAAGAACAAGTTCTTGTTTTAAGTTCTGGGGTGGATACAAGATAATCAGATTGGACACAGAGCCTATCTCACATGGGGCTCAAGGGTGGGGGGATAGGATTTAATCCCCACTTGACAGATGTGGAAATTTAGGCACAGAGAAGTGCCTTGTCCAAGGTCACACAGCAACCAGGAGGCAGATCCCGGATTAGAACCCAGGTCCTCTGATTCCCAGGTCTGTGCTCTTTCCACTAGGCCATGCAGCTTATACCTCCAGATTTTCCAACTGACTAAATTATCAAGGTTGGAACGATCACCTTTTCAGGGTGACTCTAATTTTACAGCAGAACCTCAATTATCTTAGAATTTAAGGCTAATTTAGATAATTGAAAACTTGAGTTATTAAGGAACAATCAGCATTCTCTATGCTTGGCTTCTTTTGAAAAATGAAGGTGGGAGGCATCATTAGATGTTAAGGATGGCGTTCCAAATGTTGCAATCTGCAGGTAGCATTATGTTACCAACCTATCTTAAGCTAGACACCTACCCCGCAATAAAATCATCTCAAGGCTTCAAACTGAATCGTTTGCTGCCTCATAGTTCTACCAAAGCTCTTATCACACCATCCCATTGGGTTGAGATTAATTTAGCAGGAGTGATCAGATTATTGGTGGAAGCTCTGCCCACAGTCTGTGTTACAATTTTAAAGTGTAGGATCAATCATATATATTGACTGTTTATTGTATGCAGAGCACTGTACTAAGTATGTTGGTAGGCATGTTCCCTGACCATAACAAGCTTATAGTTTAGAGGGGGAGACAGCCATTAGTATAAATAAATTATAGATATGTACATAAGTGCTGTGGGGCTGAGGGAGATGTGAATGCATAGTGGATAAAGCACGGGCCTGGGAATCACAGAGTCATGAGTTCTAATCCCGGCTCCATCATATGTCTGCTATGTGACCTTGGGCAAGTCACTTTAATTCTCTGTGCCTCAATCGCCTCATCTGTAAAATGGGGATTGAGACTGTGAGTCTCATGTGGGACAGGGACTGTGTCCAACCTGATTCGCTTGTATCCACCCCAGCGCTTAATACAGTGCTTGGCACAGAGTAAGCGCTTAACAAATACCACAATTATTATTATTATTATTAAAGGGTACAAACCCAGGAAGAAACCTAGGTGCATATAACCAAGGAAGCCACCTGGTCTAGTGGATAAAGCACGGGTATGAGAGCCAGAACGACCTGGGTTCTAATCCCGGCTTCACCACTTGTCTGCCGTATGACCTTGGGCAAATCACTTCATTTCTCTGTGCCTCAGTTACCTCATCTGTAAAATGTGGATTAAAATGCGTGAGCCCCTTGTGCGACAGGGACTGAGTCCAAACTGATTAGCTTGTATCTATTCCGGAGCTTAGAAAAGTGCCAGGAGCATAGATACTATAAAAAAAAGTTGCTGGACTAGACAAAAAAAAATTGGAAATGGATGATGGAGGCGTCAATGAATTAACTGCATCTTATTCGGAGGAATCACTGTCACGACAAGAATTTCATCGAATTTCAGCATTGGAGTGGTCACTGCAAGAGGCCAGAACAGATGAAGTAGCTATGGTTTCTCTACCACAAGCTAAAATCTTGCATCCCTTTTCAAAAAATATTTTTTCTACAAATATGATTTAAACCAGGTTCCTACTGTACATTTTAGGACTTAGCCCATGACAAGGTGCACTACGAAGAAGACTATTGTTTAACATAAATTGGACAAATTATTCAATTATGTTAGAAAAAAACACTACTTTGCCTCTCCTGAAAACTCATAATCAAATTAGTTGTAATTTAATTCAGTATTCAATCAATTAATGGTATTTATTGAGTGCTTACTGTGTGTGGAGTCCAATACTAAGAACTTGGGAGAGTACTGAGTTGGTAGACATGTTCCCTGCCCACAACAAAAAGTGATATTTGTTAAATGCTCACTGTGTACCAAACACTGTGCTAAATGCTGAGGTAGACACAAGATAATTGGGTTGGACTTAGTCCCTATCCTACATGGACCTCACAGTTTAAGCAGGAGGGGGAAACAGGTACTTATTCCCATTTTACAGATGAGGAAAGTGAGGCACAAAAAAGTCAAGTGACTTGTCCAAGGTCACACAGCAGGCAAGTGGCAGGGCTGGCTGGGATTAGAACATTGACTCCGAGCATCCCGTTGTTTCTGCTGGAAGCAAGACTATTGGTCTGTTCCAGGGTTAAATTACTCAATGATTTTTTGTTTGTTTGTTTGTTTTAATGGTATTTGGTAAGCACTTACTATGTGCCAGACATTGAACGAAGTGCTGCGGTAGATACAAGCTAATTAGGTGGGCACAATCCATGTCCCACATGGGGCTTACAGTTTTAATCCTCATTTAATAGATGAGGTAACTGAGGCACGCAGTTAAGTGGCTTGCCGAAGGGCACACACAGCAAACAAGGGGAGGAGCTAGGATTAGGACTCTGAGATTAGCCCTCTGACTCTCAGGGTCATGCGCTTTCCACTAGGCCACACTGTTTGTCATGCACCATGCTATCAGATCAGATGAAAATAATCAGATCAGACATAGCCCCTGGCCCATGTGGGATTCATAATCTAAGAGTTGGGGGAGCATGTGTCTTCTCCCTATATTACAGATGGAGAAACTGAGACCCAAAGTCAAGTCATTTTCTCAAGGTCACCCAGCAGGCCAGTGGCAGAACTGAAATTCAAACTCAGGTCTTTTGTCCCTGTCCCCTGTTCCTCCCACTAGATCACGTTGCCTCTAATCTAAGCAGCATAGCATAGTGGATAGAGCACAGACCTGGGAGTCTATTTATTTATTTATTACTCTATTTATTTATTTTACTACTCTATTTTACTACTCTATTTATTTATTCTACTTGTACATATCTATTCTATTTATTTTATTTTGTTAGTATGTTTGGTTTTGTTCTCTGTCTCTCCCTTTAAGACTGTGAGCCCACTGTTGGATAGGGACTGTCTCTATATGTTGCCAACTTGTACTTCCCAAGCGCTTAGTACAGTGCTCTGCACACAGTAAGCGCTCAATAAATACGATTGATTAATTGATTGAGTCAGGTCATGGGTTCTAATCCTGGATCTGCCACTTGTCTGCTGTGTGACCTTGGGCAAGACATTTTACTTCCTCTGTGCCTCAGTTCCCTTATCTGTAAAATGGGGATTAAGACCATGAACCCCATGTGGGACCAGGACTGTGTCCAATCCAATTTGCTTGTATCTAGCCCAGCGCTTAGTACAGTGCCTGGCACACAGTAAGCGTTTCACAAATACCAGAATTATTATTATTATTACATGAAGAGAATTAACTTACCCAATAACCTCAAATACAGGGTAAACCATCTACTGGCCTTCAAGAAGCAATGTACCAAACACACTAGTGATTTGGTACTTCTTGAGGTAAACAACCCAAGCAGTTGCTGAATGGTCAACAAGGAAGGTAGAAAAAACATGTAGAAACAAATAGGGAGACACAACCTAATAATAATGGTAATTGTAGTATTTGTTGGTCCTTACTATGTGCTAGGCATTGTACTAAGCGCTGGGGTGGGTTCAAGCAAATAAGGTTGGACTCAGTCACTGTCCCACACGGGGCTCACAGTCTTAACCCACATTTTACAGAAGAGGTAACTGAGGCCCAGAGAAGTGAAGTTACTTGCCCAAGGTCACGGAGCAGACAAGTGGTGGAGCCAGGATTAGAACCCAGGTCCATCTGTCTCCCGGGCCCGTGCTCTACCCACTAGGCCATGCTGCTTCCCCAAATAATATGAAGTAGCTGTAGGCTGCTGAAGATAGCAGAAGGACCAGACTGCCTAATGACCATGTGGAGAAGAAGGATGTTTTAGAGCAAACACTTTGGAAAAACTGTGACACCAAAGAAGCTGAATTGAACAGTGTGCCAGGGGCTGCAAAGAGCAAATCCATCATCCCAGCAAAAGATGAATTTGACACAGCGAGAGTATGGAATGGATGTCCAGTTGTCTTTTGATCTTTTTAGCCACACATAAAGTCTAATCTATGAAGTCGTTTTAAATTCCTAAGGACAAAAATAGGGACACCCACACACACACCCCGCCCCCGCCCCCCCCACCTCCCCCACAGACCCCTTTCACCAAGGAGACTCTTCCAAGTCTGCTTCTGTCAAGGCAGAGCTGCCTGCCAAACACCTGCAGAATGTAAATACAGTCAAGCATCTGTTATCCAAAACACTGATTATCTAAAATTGGCTCTGATCCCCAACATCTCTTTTTCACCATAAACTTTCTGTTTACCTAAAATAAGCTAAAGCTTCTTTGCCATCCCATTTCCATTCTGATAGCTGAGACTGATTTAAGAACAGTTACTTCACTTGGGTTTCTGTGCTCAGGAAATACACATAGGGTAGATGTAATTACTGATGCATATCAACTTTTGTAGAGTAAGAAATATTTTAATATTTTATCTCCCTAGAGAAATTATCAGCTCTTACCTAACCCCTTAGAATGAATATGCAATTTGAAGGCATTAAAAAAGATGAATAAGAAATAAAGTCGAGAAGTTTTGGAATTTCCCCCTACCAAAAATCTGAAAAGCACATGGTTGTTCTGGCAGAGGCGGTGGTGAGATTTTTTTCCGAGCTAACCAACGGTCCACGAAGGGTTGAGCCTGTTTTGGCTCAGCTGAACCTGATGGATTGATGGATCTGACTTAGGTCAGAGCAGAGAGATGGGAAGGCTTTTCTTGTTGGCTCTAACCCCAGGGAATATGGCTCAGTTCTGGTGGGGGGAGTTGGGGGAGGGGGTGTCTCTACGGATGCCTCGGTCCTTAGCTAATTCCGTTCATACTATGGAAGGAGGGGAATGCCTGGAGGGAGATGGACCCAGAAGAAGCGTGGCCTTCCCAGGGTCCTCAGCACTGGGGATCCCCAAGGACAGTTCTGGAGCAATAAAAACCCGAACCCATAAGGTTTGGTAGAGCCAGGCAACAGCTATTTTCCCCTCAACTCAAATCTGCTCTTTGTAGCAAGGTGGAGAAACAGGCAAGTTAGGATCAGAGGAAACATGGACGGTGGAGATGACGAGAGCGATCAGTTAGGTCCCGGGTACAAATGTAACAGGAATGAAGGAGATTCTTGATGTCCAGGGGTATTCCTGTCTGTGAAAATTGATCTGTTCATTTTTATTAAGCACCTACTGTGTGCCAAGCACTGTACCAGGCACTTAAGTATCATAAAAGCGTGGTCCCTGCCCAACGGGATACTGCAATCTAATCAATTTTTTCCAGTGTACTTCATTAGCATCATCTCTACTTCTGCTCATGCTAAAAGGTCATTTTTAATATTCACTCCAAATAAAAGCAGTCACAATTAGTCACAATTAGTCAACCAACAGTTCCAATCCAAGGCACTTTGTCTTGCCATATGTAATGATTGAAATTACACCGTGTTTTCAATTTCCTGTGGTCGATTTCATTTTAGGCTAAGAGCTGAGTTTACATACAAAAGTTAAATTTTATGCTTCACTGGAGAAGGGAACTCGAATCTGTGATTTATGCTTCCACAGTGAACCTATATGAAGTGTGGTAATTTTCTATCAAACTTCTAAAGCTGTAGACAGATGCAAGAGATATTCGGAAGTCACTGAATTGTGAATGAAAATTATATCCAGAATAGTCAAGTAGAACTTGAATCCTTGAAAAAGCCATGGGATTTTGGCTCTTGATTTGTTTTTGAAGCATCCTTTCTTGTATGCATTTTATAACCCATTACAGTTCATATAAAAGAATATCTATAGGGTCATAATTTGGGGGTGAGTGAAGAGATGGAAGGGAATGGAGCTCCACACTACCATCTTCAAGTAGGGAAAAAAAAAACCCAAACCTCAATAAAGTGGGGCAGAATGCAAATTATTTAAACTCTGCCTCCCCCTCTAGACTGTAAGCTTGTGGTGGGCAGGGAATGTGTCTGTCATATTCTTGCACTGTAGTCTCCCAAGTACTTAGTACAGTATCCCGCACACATTAAGTGCTCAATAAATATAATTAATTGATTGACTGAAAACTACAGCTCCTATAAATCATTTTGTTACATCTCCAGATCTACTGATTTGTAAAAATTATCTCGGGAAGTAGGGGGAAAGTAACTTTCAAAGCCAGAATTAAGAGGCCTGTTTCAGAAAGAGTACTTTTTTTTTTTACCATATCGGAGGAATATGGTAAAATAGAATCCCGCAAATGCATTCTCTAATAACCTGAAGGTGAATCACAGTATGAGCTAAAACCGTTCAGAAATTAACATGAAAACTACACTATAAAGGAATGGGAATTCACTTTTTTAAAACTGTAAATGCCCAGGAACTTGAAGTAATAAAAAGTCCCAGTGGGTATATTATGAGCAAAGTCATGGCTTAGTTGGACTCGTCCCTTCTGTCCTAAAAGGAAGTTAATGACCTGACCATTAAGGGAGTAAAGTGTTTCCAGGAGAGAAGGAAAACTGCAGGGCTTGTAGCGCTTTTGCAGGTGGATGGTCTATTTACTACGCACCTGAGGGGAGAATCTCCTAGAGAGTTAACTGTTTCACTAGGAAAAGAAAATGCTGCGACTTGTATCAAGGTGAAAAGGAAATGTGGCCTTTCTGAGACCTATTTGGTGACATACTGGTATTTGACAGAGCAAATTGGTTTTCAAACATTGTATAAATTTATCAATTTGGGCATCCTCTAAGTTTTGGAAGCAGAGTTCCAAATTAGAGCTGTCAAAAGGGAGGAACAGATTACTGAATGCAGTCCTTCACGAGCTTCATTAGTGACATCTTACTAGGGAAAACCCCTACCTTTCTAGTCCTTTAGACTCTCACTCTGATCTTGCCACATCTAGAACTTCCAACTAAACTGGCTCTCAGAGATGAAACTACTAACTCTGCCTGGAAAACACCAAAACCAAACTCGGAAATGGCCCAGGTTTCCCCTCCTAGACTGCAAGCTCACTGTGGGCAGGGAATGTTTTTATCAACTCTGTGGTGCCGTCTCTTTTTGGAGTGCTTAGTACCGTCTTCTGCACACACTAAACAATAAATACCACCGATCGACTGATTTCAGTTAAAAATGATGTGATTGGTTGCTGGATGAAAAATACAACTAAATATCGCTCCACAGACACCAAAACGCCATATTTGTTTTAGTTGGGGCATTTATTAAAGGAGCGCGAATCTCTGCAAACGAGCCTTTATGGAGTGGCGGTCGCTAGCGTACTCGTAGCTGGGCTACTTGGCTCCGGCACCTTAAAACAATCCATCGGTGTCAATAGGAAAACAGCAACGGGATTGTCTTAGTAGATATTTTAAACTTGGAAAAATCTCTCCTATTCCCATGGGTTTCTAATCTTGCAACCCACATAGAGCTTTACTGGCTTGTCTATGAATGTACAACTTTCTGTTCTAGACCAGTTCAGGAGAAAGCGGTTGCTGACAACTGAGTGGTCAGCTGCAGAGGAGAAGAAATGGCCATTCCACTTGGCAATGAGAAATAATTGAGCATAGATTGCCTGTTGCACCTTTAATTTAATTTGCAGACCTTTCACTCCTCATGGCCCTGCAACTGATGTTAGCCCTTGAGGGAGCTAATTTGAACCTTTTTAATTTTCCTCTTTCTTTAAAATCTTATCTACTTTAGCATCAGCCTTTGAAATTAGAAGTGCTATGAATAAAAGATGAAATCTTTTCTAGGCCTTTCCCCCATTAGAATCGTAGTTTCCTCGAAAGCTACTCCGTAGAAACAACAGGATTCATGTTTTACCCTTCCTAGCTACTGTTGCTTGGTGAATGCCCTTTCCTTGGCCTTTCTGCCACTCAAGAAAACATTCTGGGTTTCCCATATTTCATCCAATGGTGCTTTTCAGTTAAACATCCTGTCCTCGGCAGGATGATAGTACTAAGTAGTTTGTCATGCTAAAACAACCCCAGTGAAATCATTAATTCACAATTGGAGGCCGGGATTCTTTTGCATTAAATACAATTTGGGTTTTTAAAGGAAAGGAACCAAAACTTGAGAAAAAGACACTTTGGATCCCTAAATAGAATGCCTTCGGTAAAAAGGATCCATTTGGCCTGCTATACCAAGAAAGGAGAAAAGTTGCTAAAATGAAGCAAGTTGAATTTATCAATGATTTTAAATCCTAAATGTACCATTCAAATTGCCTGGTGCTTAAGATCATTCCTTTTATGGATATACTTCTATTCAGTTCTCGGATAAATCTGATTTCCAGTCTTTTTTCTAAAATGCAGACTTCTTCATCGATATTGTTCATTTCTGTGGAAACACAGATTTCTGTCTCTTAGCATTCTTGGGCATTTACCCTTTTCAATTTTCCCATCAACCAGCCTTTTCCCTTTAGACTCTAA
This sequence comes from Tachyglossus aculeatus, assembly GCF_015852505.1. NCBI lineage: Eukaryota > Metazoa > Chordata > Mammalia > Monotremata > Tachyglossidae > Tachyglossus > Tachyglossus aculeatus. The sequence continues at coordinate 123,612,681 of NC_052066.1, read as the reverse complement.
ACTTGTTCCAGGCAGGGAATGTGCCTGCTAATTCTATTATTTATTATTATTATTATTATTATTATTATTATTGTGCTATTTGTTAAGCGCTTACTATGTGCCATGCATAGTGGATACAAGGTATCTAAACCCTGGGGAAGATACAAGGTAATCAGGATGTGGGGCTCACAGTCTTTATCCCCATTTTACAGATGGAGTAACTAAAGCACAGAGAAGCTAAATGACTCGCCCAAGGTCACACAGCAGACATGTGGCAGAGCTGGAATTAGAACCCACATCCTCTGATTTCTAAGCCCGTGCTCCTTCCACTAGGTCATTTGTATTATACTCTCCCAAGTGCTCAGTACAGTGTTCTGCACACAGGAAGCTCTCAATAAATATTATTGTTTGATGGATACCTTTAACTCCAAGTTACTCTTTCCTGCACCAGTGAAAAAATCTAGAGGACCTTTCTCCTGCTGCTTAATGCCCACTCATGACCGTCCCCCGTGGTCAGGAAGCCTTCAGAAGAAAGGTTGGATACTGACTAATGAAGCGGGTCCGAGCAGCTTAACTGAAGGGGAAACGGCAGATGGTCAGCGATTCCGGCTCTCCCGTTCCTTTTCCCCCAAATCCGAGTGGGTGGGGGCAATTCTATTTATTTTTAGCCATCCCACAGCACTTGTGTATATTTGTACATATTTATTATTCAATTTATTTTATTAATGATGCACATATTTACATTTATCTATGTTGATGCTATTGATGCCTGTCTACTTGTTTTGTGGTCTGTCTCCCCCTTCTAGACTGTGAGCCCGTTGTTGAGTAGGGATTGTCCATATCTGTTGCCAAATTGTACTTTCCACGTGCTTAGTACAGTGCTCTGCACACAGCAAGAGTTCAATAAATATAATTGAATGAATGAATCTATAATTCTATTTATTTATAATGATGCTACTGAAGCCTGTTTATTTGTTTTGATGCCTGTCTCTCCCCTTCTGGACTGTGAGCCTATTGTGGGCAGGGACTGTCTCTATTTATTACTGAACTCTACTTCCCAAGTGCTTAGTATGGTGCTATACACACAGTAAGTACTCAATAAATACGATTGAATGAACTTCTCTGCAGTTGTCAGCTCTCCCACTGCCAAAGACAACAGAACCCCTTTCAACAAAAGGCTAGAAGTTTGAAATAAAATGAAAATCACTACATCTCTTACAATACTAGGTCTTAAGAAATTGATAGCTACGAGAATTGGTCAATTTCATATCTGACAGACCACCTCCCTCCCCATTTTCACAGCCATCCTAAAATCACATTTCCTCCCAAAAGCCTTCCCTAAGTCATTTCCCCAACTCACTCTCCCTTCTGCAGAGCCCATGCACTTAGATCTGTGACCTTTTAAATAACTGATACCCAACCCCACAGAACCTATGTACATATCCTTATAGCCTGCCATTTCCCCTATCTGTAATTTATTTTAATGGTGGTCTACCCCTCTAGACAATAAGATCCATGTGGGCAGGGATCAGGCCTACCGGCCCAATTGAATCGCACTATCCAAGAGCTTAGTACAGTTCTCTGCAGAGTAAGTGCTCAAAATGATTAAAACACAACAGTACGATAAGAGAAGCATTGTGGTCTAGTGGATAGAGCATGAGCCTGGAGTCAGAAGGACCTGGGTAAGGACTTGGATTCTAATTCTAGTTCCACCACTTTTCTGCTGTGCGACCTTGGGCAAGTCACCTAACTTCTCTGTGCCTCAGTTACCACATCTGTAAAAATCTGTAAAATCTAGGGATTAAGACAATGAGTCCCATGCCATGTGGGACAGGGACTTGTATCTACCCCAATGCTTATTACAGTGCCTGGAACATAGTAACCACTTAAACACCATTAAAAAAACCAAACAAAAAAAAAAAACCAAACAAAAAAAACCCAGCCCTCACATATGAAGCAATTCCAAGTTGTGGAGAACAGGTTTGGGGATGAAATCATGACAAATAAAATAAAGGACTGTGATTCCAGAAGCAAGTTTCTCCTATTGAGAAAATCTTAAAATGAAGGAAATCAGTGGTGTCAGTTTTAAAAGAGCTATTTTATACTCATGCAACTGTCCCCCCACCACCATTTTATTTATTTCAGCAGAGAGTTGGAGTAAGAAAGGAGTGCCCAATTGAAGAAATTGGGAAGTAAACAAAAGTGCTGCCACTGCTGCTCATGAAGTCCAAAGAATGAATGAAAATGAAGGCTGAGGTTGTAAGAAAGAACTGGTTTTCAGGGCACATGCAGAGTAGTTGAGAGAAAAGCAGCTTTAACCTGAAGGGGAAAAAAGAGGCTAAATGGACAAGAAGAGGCTAAGGAGGACAGGGGAAGTGACAGGAAATAATTTTATAGAGCAGGATACACCTCCTAATTTGCTGCTTACTTCCTAAATGAATGAACCCTGTGAAGTCGCTGTTTAATATGTACTGCACATCCACAAAGTCAGCAACTCATTCGGAACATACAAGAGACTCTGTCCTTGCTCGGAAGGATTTAATTTGGGATGGGAATGGCAGTCTTAGGATGTAGCGTTTCTGGCAGACTCTCTTCTCTCACCCCATCATCCCGACAAAATAAAAAGCGCCTCTAAAAGTGCATTTGTAGCCTTACAAACATCTAGGCCAGGAATTAACAGGTGGGTGTGCGCATTTGGTTGGGGGGTTGGCAGGGGTAGGAGGGGATTTACATTTTGCAAAGACTCCGAGCTGAACATTTATCATAACTGGTAGAAGAGGCACAACCTATATTCAGCCATGTTGATGCCATCCGTTTCTGCCCTCACATATGCAAGTGTTCACGAAAAAAGGTAGCTTGGAGAAGGGAGGGAAGAGAGTGAAGACATGAAATGCTCTAGATGAAAAAAACAATCAGACTTGTTGAGGATCATAAGGCAGGAGGAAAGGAAAAGGAATTAGATTAGAGAGGCCCTCTGGCTTGAAGCTGGACTTAAGTTTCCATCATTAGGCTCTAGGCACACACAAACCCAGCCAACAAACAAGTTCCCAACTGAATGATCTGTTCTCGGTAAAATCCCGGCTCTGCCATTTGCCCGCTGTATGACCTTGGGCAAGTCACTTCACTTCTCAGTTACCTCATCTGTAAAAATGGGGATTGACCTTGACCTCCCTTGACCCCACTGCCCCCTCCAGCTATCACCCCATCTCCCTCTTACACTTCCTTTCCAAACTCCTAGAGCGAGTCGTCTACAGACGCTGCCTCGAATCCCTCTTCTCCAACTGTCCCCTGGATGCCCTCCAATCTCCCCTACACTCCATCGAAACTGCCCTCTAAAAGGTCACCAATGACCTCTTCCTTGCCAAATCCAATGGATCCCATCCTAATCCTCCTCGACCTCTCAGCTGCCTTTGACGTTGTCGACCATCCCCTTCTCCTTAACTTGTTGACCAACTTTCCCTTCACGAAATCTGTCTTCTTCTGGCTCTCCTCATCTCTCTAGCCCTTCGTTCCCAGTCACCCTTGCAGGCTGCTCCTCCCCCTCCCATCCCCGAACTGTAGGGGTTCCTTAAGGGTCAGTTCTTGGTCCCCTTCTGTTCTCCAACTCTACTCACTCCCTTGGTGAACTTATTCGCTCCCACGGCTTCAACTATCATCTCTACGCAGATGATACCCAAATCTACATCTCCTCCCCTGTTCTCTCTCCCTCCCTCCAGGCTCATATCTCCTCCTGGATGTCTGCCCGCCACCTAAAATTCAACATGTCCAAGACAGAGCTCCTTATCTTTCCTCCCAAACCCTGTCCTCTCCCTGACTTTCCCGTCACTGTGGATGGCACAACCATCCTTCCTGTCTCACAAGACTGCAACCTCGGTGTCACCCAGGACTCCGCTCTTTCACCCCACATAACCAATCCGTCACCAAAACCTGCCAGTCTCACCTTCACAACATCGCCAAGATCCACCCTTTCCTCTTCATCCAAACTGCTACCTTGCAGTCACTCATCCTATCCCAACTGGATTACTGCATCGGCATCCTTTCTGATCTCCCAGCCTCCTGTCTCTCCCCTCTTCAGTCTATACTTCACTCTGCTGCCCGGATTATTTTTCCTCAGTACCGTTGTGGTCACGTCACCCCCCTCCTCAAAAATTTCCAGTGGCTGCCTGTCAACCTTCGTATCAAGCAAAAACTCCTCACTCTCGGCATCAAGGCTCTTCATCCCCTCACCCCCTCCTACTTCACCTCCCTTCTCTCCTTCTACAGCCCAGCCCGCACCCTCCGCTCCTCTGCCGCCGCTCACCTCCTCACTGGGACTCGTTCTTCCCTGTCCCGCCATCGACCCCTAGCCCATGTCCTTCCTCTGGTCCGGAACGTCCGCCTTCCTCACATCCGCCAAACTAGCATCTCCCCCCTTCAAAGCCCTACTGAGCGCTCACCTCCTTCAGGAGGCCTTCCCAGACTGAGCCCCCATTTTCCTCTGCTCCTCCTCCCCTCCCCATCACCCCCACTCCCTTCCTCTGCTCTACCCTCCTCTCCCTGCCCCACAGCACTTGCGTATATATGTGCATATTTATTATTCTATTTATTAATGATGTTATATATATGTATATATATATATATATATATATATATCTGTAATTCTATTCATTTATATTGATGCCCGTCTACTTGTTTGGTTTTGCTGTCTGACTCCTCCCTTCTAGAACGTGAGCCCTTGCTGGGTATGGATTGCCTCTATTTGATGCCGAATTGCACTTTTCATGAGCTTAGTACAATGCTCTGCACACGGTAAGCACTCAATAAATACGATCATATGAATGAGACCGTGAGCCCCACACAGGACAGGGACTGCGTCCAACTCGATTTGCTGGTGTGGCCCAGTGCTTAGTTCAGTGCCTGGCACATAGCGCTTAACAAATACCATTAGGATTAAAATGGACTGTCTCTCGACCTCTCTCCTTCAACATCATTCGTCAGCTGCCCCCAACAAAATCTGTTGGGGGTGAGAAATCTTCGGAGGGAAAGGCGCCCATCACAGCTGATGTCCCTCCATTTCACTTCCCTCCCCAAAAAGCTCCTGCCCTTTTCGCAGTCCTTTTTTTCTCACTGCGCTCTGTTCGACCTCCCGGAGCACTGCCCTAAAACCCAGTTCATTCACTCAATCGTATTTCTTGTGTGTGTGTTAATTGTGTGCAGGGCACTAGCCTGTGAGTCAGAGGTCGTGGGTTTTAATCCCCGCTCTGCCACTCATCAGCTGTGTGACTTCGGGCAAGTCACTGAACTTCTCTGTGGCTCAGCTCCCTCATCTGTGAAATGCAGATTAAGACTGTGAGCCCCCACGTGGGACAGAGGTCAGGGGTTTTAATCCCCGCTCTGCCACTCATCAGCTGTGTGACTTCGGGCAAGTCACTGAACTTCTCTGTGGCTCGGTTCCCTCATCTGTGAAATGCAGATCAAGACTGTGAGCCCCCACGTGGGACAACCTGATCTACCCCCGCTCTTAGAACAGTGTTCGGCACATAGTAAGCGTTTAGTACAGCACTCTGCACACAGTAAGCACTCAGTAAATACGACTGAATGAACAAATACTACTATCATCATTATTATGCACTTAACATATACCCTGCCTATTATGAATCAACAGTGACATTCCCCGCCCACCACGAGGTTCTCCATTCATTCATGGATTCCATCGCATTTCTTGAGCTCTTATTGGGTGCAACGCACTGGCCTAAGCGCTCGGGAGGGTACACTAGGACAAGAGACGGGCACATTCTCTGCCCACAGGGCGCCCGGGGTATGACAGTGCTCTGCACACAGTAAGCGCTCAATAAATACGACTGATTGATTGATTGATTGGGGTTGGGGGGGGGGAGGGAAGTCAGGACACAGGGAAGGAGCCAGGGCGCGGTATGGCGGGGGGTCGGGGAAAGTCAGAGCGAGTCAGAGCGCGGTATAGCGGGGAGTCAGGGCGCAGTACGGCAGGGGGGTCGGGGGGGGGGTCAGGGTGCGGTATAACGGGGGGGTCAGGGTGCGGTATAACGGGGGGTCACGGCGCGGTATAATGGGGGGTCAGGGCGCGGTATGGCAGGGGGCCGGGGGGGAGTTATATCAGGGCGTGATATGGAGGGGGCTCCGGGGGGGTCCGAGAGCGGGATAGCGGGAGGTCAGGGCGCGGTATAGTGGGGGGTCAGGGCGCGGTATGGCAGGGGGTCGGGGGGGGAGTTATCAGGGCGTGATATGGAGGGGGCTCCGGGGGGGTCCGAGAGCGGGATAGCGGGGGTCAGGGCGCGGTATGGCAGGGGGTCGGGGGGGAGTTATCAGGGCGTGATATGGAGGGGGCTCCGGGGGGGTCCGAGAGCGGGATAGCGGGGGTCAGGGCGAGGTATAGTGGGGGGTCAGGGCGCGGTATGGCAGGGGGTCGGGGGGGGGGGTCAGGGCGCGGTATAGAAGGGGCTCCGGGAGGTCAGAGCGCGCTATAGCGGGGGTCAGGGCGCGGTATGGCAGGGGGTCGGGGGGGGTCAGGGTGCGGTATAACGGGGGGTCAGGGTGCGGTATAACGGGGGGTCAGGGCGCGGTATAGTGGGGGGTCAGGGCGCGGTATGGCAGGGGGTCGGGGGGGAGTTATCAGGGCGTGATATGGAGGGGGCTCCGGGGGGGTCCGAGAGCGGGATAGCGGGGGTCAGGGCGCGGTATGGCAGGGGGTCGGGGGGGGGGTCAGGGTGCGGTATAACGGGGGGTCAGGGTGCGGTATAGTGGGGGGTCAGGGCGCGGTATGGCAGGGGGTCGGGGGGGGGTCAGGGCGCGGTATAGAAGGGGCTCCGGGAGGTCAGAGCGCGCTATAGCGGGGGTCAGGGCGCGGTATGGCAGGGGGTCGGGGGAGGGGGTCAGGGCGCGTACGGAGGAGGGTCTGCGGGGGTCAGAGCGCGGTATGGCAGGGGGTGGGGGGTCAGGACGTGGTACGGAGGGGGCTCGGGGGGGGGGTCCTAGAGCGGTATAGCGGGGGGTCAGGGAGCCGTATGAAGGGGGGTCTAGGGGGGTCAGGGCGCGGTATGGAGGGGGCTCCGGGGGGGGGGGTCAGGGCGCCGTATGAAGGGGGGTCTAGGGGGGTCAGGGCGCGGTATGGAGGGGGCTCCGGGGGGGGGGTCCTAGAGCGGTATAGCGGGGGGTCTGGGGGGGTCAGGGCGCGGTATGAAGGGGGGTCTGGGGGTTCAGAGGTTGTTATAACGGGGGTCAGGGCGCGGTATGAAGGGAGGTCTGGGGGGTCAGAGGTCATCATCATCATCATCATCATTCGTATTTATTGAGCGCTTACTATGTGCAGAGCACTGGACTAAGCGCTCGGGAAGTCCAAGTCGGCAACATCTAGAGACGGTCCCTGCCCAACAGCGGGCTCACAGTCTGAAAGGGGGAGGCGGAGAACAAAACCAGACATGCCGACAAAATAAAATAGGATAGAATAGATAGGTCGTTCTAGCGAGGGTCGGGGCGCGGTACGGCAGGAGGTCGTGGGGGGGGGGGGGTCAGGGCGCGGTACGTCGGGGGGCCCCGCCCGCCCGCCCGCTCCTCCGCCCGGGTCGGCACCTCCTGGAAGAGCTCGAGGCTGTAGGTGTTGTCGTCGTCGGCGAAGAAGAGGACGGCGGGCTTGCGGGGCCGGTGGCGGTGCCGCTGCCGGAGCCAGGCCAGGCCGGCGTTGCGCTGCTCGGTGGCCCGGGGCAGGCCGGGCCGCTTGTAGCGGCGGGGCGTGGGCACGTGCAGGTGGGTGCAGGGCAGGCCGGCCCGCGCCAGGAGCCCGCTCACCAGCTCGCTGCGCCCCGCCGCGTCCTCCACCAGGATCCAGTGCAGCCGCGACACCTGCCGGAACGTGTTGGCCAGCCGCGTCAGCTCCGCTTTCTGCACCGGACGGCTGTAGGTGGGCGTGATGGCGTAGATGGTGGGCACCGCCGGCACCGCCGGCACCGCCGGCAGCGGGGAGCCCGGCCGCCCGGCCCGGCCCGCGGAGCCCGCCCGGGGACGCCGCGCCGGCCCCCGCGGGGACACGTCCATCACGATGATCACCACCAGACCCCACGGCAGGAGCACGAGGAAGCGGCTGAACACGGACCACTTCATGCTGCCCGGACGGACGACGGGGGGGGGGACGCTGGCTCGGCGCCCGCTGCCCGCCGCGCTCACGGGCGCCGCCTCGCGGCCGCCGCGGGCCGAGCGCGCCGCCGGACGGCGCTTTCCAAGCGCTCGGTCCGGCGCTGTGCACACAGTCAATATGGATGAATGAATGAATGAATGGATGAGCGGGGCGAGGGCCGGGCTCACGGGCGCCGCCTCCAGGCCGTCGCGGGCCGGGCGCGCCGCCGGACGGCACTTTCCAAGCGCTCGGTCCAGCGCTCTGCACACAGTCAATATGGATGAATGAATGAATGGATGAGCGGGGCGGGGGCCGGGCTCACGGGCGCCGCCTCCAGGCCGCCGCGGGCCGGGCGCGCCGCCGGACTGCTCTTTCCAAGCGCTCGGTCCAGCGCTCTGCGCACAGTGAGTGTTCCATCAAGATGAATGAATGAATGGATGAGCGGGGCGAGGGTCGGGCTCACGGGCGCCGCCTCGCGGCCGCCGCGGGCCGGGCGCGCCGCCGGACTGCACTTTCCAAGCGCCTGGTCCGGCGCTGTGCACACAGTGAGCGCTCTATCAATATGGATGAATGAATGAATGAATGAATAGATGAGCGGGGCGAGGGCCGGGCTCACGGGCGCCGCCTCCAGGCCGCCGCCGGCTGGGCGCGCCGCCGGACGGCACTTTCCAAGCGCTCGGTCCGGCGCTGTGCGCACAGTCAGTATGGATGAATGAATGAATGGATGAGCGGGGCGGGGGCCGGGCTCACGGGCGCCGCCTCGCGGCCGCCGCGGGCCGGGCGCGCCGCCGGACTGCACTTTCCAAGCGCTCGGTCCAGCGCTCTGCGCACAGTGAGTGTTCTGTCAATATGGATGAATGAATGGATGAGCGGGGCGAGGGCCGGGCTCACGGGCGCCGCCTCGCGGCCGCCGCGGGCTGGACGCGCCGGACTCTACTTTCCAGGCGCTCGGTCCAGTGCTCTGCGCACAGTGAGTGCTCTATCAATATGGATGAATGAATGAATGAATGGATGAGCGGGGCGAGGGCCGGGCTCACGGGCGCCGCCTCGCGGCCGCCGCGGGCTGGGCGCGCCGCCGGACTCTACTTTCCAAGCGCTTGGTCCAGCGCTCTGCGCACAGTGAGCGCTCAGTCAATGTGGATGAATGAATGAATGGATGAGCGGGGAGAGGGCCGGGCTCACGGGCGCCGCCTCCAGGCCGCCGCGGGCCGGGCGCGCCGCCGGACGGCACTTTCCAAGCGCTCGGTCCAGCGCTGTGCGCACAGTCAATATGGATGAATGAATGAATGGATGAGCGGGGCGAGGGCCGGGCTCAAGGGCGCCGCCTCCAGGCCGCCGCGGGCCGGGCGCGCCGCCGGACTGCACTTTCCAAGCGCTCGGTCCAGCGCTGTGCGCACAGTCAATATGGATGAATGAATGAATGGATGAGCGGGGCGAGGGCCGGGCTCACGGGCGCCGCCTCGCGGCCGCCGCGGGCCGGGCGCGCCGCCGGACTGCACTTTCCAAGCGCTCGGTCCAGCGCTGTGCACACAGTGAGCGCTCAATCAATACGATTGAATGAATGAATGAGCGGGGCGAGGGCCGGGCTCACGGGCGCCGCCTCGAGGCCGCCGCGGGCTGGGCGCGCCGGACTGCACTTTCCAGGCGCTCGGTCCAGTGCTGTGCACACAGTGAGCGCTCAATCAATACGAATGAATGGATGGATGAATGAATGGATGGATGGATGGATGGATGGATGGTTGGATGGATGAGCGGGGCGAGGCCTCCGCGGGCGGGGCGAGGCCTCGAGGCCTCCGCGGGCAGGGCGCGCCGGACTGCACTTTCCAGTCGCTCGGTCCAGTGCTGTGCACACAGTGAGCGCTCAATCAATACGATTGAATGAATGAATGAATGAATGAATGAATGAATGAATGAATGATGGGGGCGAGGTCCGGGCTCACGGGCGCCGCCTCGAGGCCGCCGCCCCAGTTGCCGAATTGCACCTGCCAAGCGCTCAGTCCAGTGCTCCGCACCCAGTAGGCGCTCGATCGATACGATTGATTGAATGAAGGAAGGAATGAGCGGGGCGAGGGCCCGCGGGCCGGGCGCGCCGAACTGCACTTTCCAAGCGCCCGGTCAATCAATCAATCAATCAATCAATCGTATTTATCGAGCGCTTACTGTGTGCAGAGCACTGGACTAAGCGCTTGGGAAGTACAAGTTGGCAACATATAGAGACGGTCCCTACCCAACAGCGGGCTCACAGTCTAAAAGGGGGAGACAGACAACAAAACCAAACATACTAACAAAATAAAATAGAATAGATATGTACAAGTAAAATAGAGTAATAAATACGTACAAACATATATACATATATACAGGTGCTGTGGGGAAGGGAAGGAGGTAAGATGGGGGGGATGGAGAGGGGGACGAGGGGGAGAGGAAGGAAGGGGCTCAGTCTGGGAAGGCCTCCTGGAGGAGGTGAGCTCTCAGCAGGGCCTTGAAGGGAGGAAGAGAGCTAGCTTGGCGGATGGGCAGAGGGATTGGGGGCATTCCAGGCCCGGGGGAGGACGTGGGCCGGGGGTCGATGGCGGGACGGGCGAGAACGAGGCCTAACGGTGAGGAGATTAGTGGCGGAGGGTGCGGGCCGGGCTGTAGAAGGAGAGAAGGGAGGTGAGGTAGGAGGGGGCGAGGGGATGGACAGCCTTGAAGCCCAGGGTGAGGAGTTTCTGCTTGATGCGCAGATTGATTGGTAGCCACTGGAGATTTTTGAGGAGGGGAGTAACATGCCCAGAGCGTTTCTGGACAAAGACAATCCGGGCAGCAGCATGAAGTATGGATTGAAGTGGAGAGAGACAGGAGGATGGGAGATCGGAGAGGAGGCTGATGCAGTAGTCCAGACGGGATAGGATGAGAGCTCGAACGAGCAGGGTAGCGGTTTGGATGGAGAGGAAAGGGCGGATCTTGGCGACGTTGCGGAGCTGAGACCGGCAGGTTTTGGTGACGGCTTGGACGTGAGGGGTGAACGAGAGAGCGGAGTCGAGGATGACACCAAGGTTGCGGGCTTGTGAGACGGGAAGGATGTGGTAGTGCCGTCAACAGAGATGGGAAAGTCAGGGAGAGGGCAGGGTTTGGGAGGGAAGACAAGGAGTTCAGCCTTGGACATGTTGACGGGGTGGGGTGGGTCCCGTGCCGCGCACACGGTAAAAGCCCTCGATTATGCGGTTGGGTGGCTGAGCAGGGTGCGGGCACGGGAGCCCGCTGGGAGCTCCCGGGCCGCCAGACCGAGGCCGGGAAAAAGCAAGGGGGGACGGACGGGGGGACGGACGGAGGGAGGGAGGGAGGGAGCCGGAATCTCCCCGGAGGGGAGGGCAAGGGCCTGCGGCCGGCCGATGGTGGTACTCGGGTGGGCACCGCTGGGCCCGGCCCGGCCCGGCCCGGCCGTTGGCTCTCTGTGCCCCTCGAAAACCCTGCAACCTCTCTGGGGAACATCTACCCAGGCGCTTCAAACTCCCGGGGCCCGCGCTGGGCGAGGGAGGAAGAGTTGCGGTCCAGGGGCAGGAGTTGGTGGGGAAAGCCCAACGTGGAGGGCACTATTAATCAATCAATCAATCGTATTGATTGAGCGCTTACTGTGTGCAGAGCACTGTACTAAGCGCTTGGGAAGTACAAGTTGGCAACATAACTCTATTACTCTATTTATTATTACTCTATTTATTACTCTATTTATTATTACTCTATTTATTGCTACTCTTTATTATTACTCTATTCATTACTACTCTATTATTACTCTGTTTATTCATTATTACTCTATTTCTGCTCTATTTATTATTACTCTATTACTGCTCTACTTATTTATTTATTATTAGTCTATTCATTACTACTCTATTATTACTCTATTCATTACTACTCTATTATTACTCTGTTTATTCATTATTACTCTATTTCTGCTCTATTTATTATTACTCTATTACTACTCTATTTACTTATTTATTATCAGTCTATTCATTGCTACTCTATTATTACTCTATTACTCTATTTATTACTATTCTATTTATTACCATATTTATTCATTATTGCTCTATTAATTACTACTCTGTTATTACTCTATTACTACTCTATTATTGCTCTTTACTTATTACTACTCTATTTATTACTCTATTTATTACTCTATGACTGCTCTATTTATTACTACTCTATTATTGCTCTATTTATTATTACTGTATTCATTATTACTCTATTAGTGCTCTATTTATTATTACTCGGTTTATTTATTACTCTATCACTACTCTATTCATTACTACTGTATTTATTTATTATTACTCTATTATTGCTGTATTTATTCATTATTACTCTATTACTACTCTGTTATTGCTCTATTTATTTATTATTGCTCTATTACTACTCTATTTTTTATTACTCTATTACTACTCCATTACCACTCTATTATCAATCAGTCGCATTTATTGAGCGCTTACTGTGTGCAGAGCACTGTACTAAGCGCTTGGGAAGTACAAGTTGGCACATATATTTATTACTTATCTATTTATGTATTACTACTCTATTTATTAATACTCTATTTATTTATTACTCTATTCATTAATTTTATTTGTACATATTTTTCTATTTATTTTATTGTGTTACTATGTTTTGTTTTGTTCTCTGTCTGCCCCTTCTAGACTGTGAGCCTGCTGTTGGGTAGGGACCGTCTCTGTGTGTTGCCGACTTGTACTTCCCAAGGGCTTAGTACAGTGCTCCGCACACAGTAAGCGCTCAGTAAATACGATTGAATGAATGAATGAATGAATGAACGCCGTCGCCGGCAGACCGGCACGGGCGACTTCCCAGCGGCAGGTCTGCACGGAGTTCACCTCCTCCAGGAGGCCTTCCCAGATTGATCACGGTGCCTCGTTCTCGCCTGTCCCGCCGTCGACTCCCGGCCCATGTCCTCCCCCTGGCCTGGAGTGCCCTCCCTCTGCCCATCCGCCAAGCTAGCTCTCTTCCTCCCTTCAAAGCCCTACTGAGAGCTCACCTCCTCCAGGAGGCCTTCCCAGACTGAGCCCCCTCCTTCCTCTCCCCCTCCCCTCCGCCTTACCTCCTTCACCTCCCCACAGCACCTGTGTATATATATAAAAGCCCACTGTTGGGTAAGGACTGTCTCTATACGTTGCCAACTAGTACTTCCCAAGTGCTTAGTACAGTGCTCTGCACACAGTAAGCGCTCAATAAATATGATTGATTGATTTATATATATATATGTTTGTACATATTTATTACTCTATTCTATTTATTTTATTTTCATATGTTTTGTTTTGTTGTCTGTCTCCCCCCTTCTAGACTGTGAGCCCGCTGTTGGATAGGGACCGTCTCTATATGTTGCCAATTTGTACTTCCCAAGCACTTAGTACAGTGCTCTGCACACAGTAAGCGCTCAATAAATACGATTGAATGAATTGAGCCCCTTTTTCCTCTCCTCCTCCCTATCCCCCAGCCCTACCTCCTTCCCCTCCCCACAGCACTTGTATATATATTGGTACAGATTTATTACTCTATTTTACTTGTACATATTTACTATTCCATTAATTTTGTTAATGATGTGCATACAGTGTTCTGCACACAGTAAGCGCTCAATAAATACGATTGAATGAATATAGCTATAATTCTATTCTGACGATTTTGACCCCTGTTTACATGTTTTGTGTCTGTCTCCCCCTTCCAATAATAATAATAATGATGGTATTTGTTAAGCATTTACTATGTGCCAAGCACTGTTCTAAGCGCTGGGGAGGTTACAAGGTGATCAGGTTGTCCCACGTGGGGCTCACAATTTTAATCCCCATTTTACAGATGAGGTAACTGAGGCACCAAGAAGTTAAGTGACTTACCCAAAGTCACACAGCTGACACTTGGTAGAGCCGGGATTTGAATCCATGACCTCTGACTCCAAAGCCCGTGCTCTTTCCACTGAGCCACGCTGCTTCTCCAGCTTACTTTGTTTAGTGATTCAGACAGAAAACACAACTAGGGATTACGTTCTGCAATATGACCTGAAATGATATCGGTGTTCCATGAATGCTTGCTAGACATAAAGGCATAAAGGTAGCAGACAACACAAGCGAAGCATCTACCTAAAATTTATACCACTTCATCACTATATCTCTGAGCAGTAGTAGTATTAGTGGTAGTAAACAATCACCTTGCCCTCTCCTACTGCACCTCAATCAATCAATCAATCAATCGTATTTATTGAGCGCTTCCTATGTGCAGAGCACTGTACTAAGCGCTTGGGAAGTACAAATTGGCAACACATAGAGACAGTCCCTACCCAACAGTGGGCTCACAGAGTAACCTCGCTACTCTCCTACTACAACCCGAGTGCATAGTTTAGTGCTCTGCACAGAGTAAGCGCTCAATAAATATGGTTGAATGAATGAACTCTTCTTGCACACTTCGCTCCTCTAATGCTGACCTCACTGGGCCTCGATCTCGGCTATCTCGCTGCCCACCTCTCGGCCATGTCCTTCCTCTGGCCTGGAATGCACCCCCCCTTCAAATCCGAAACACAACTACTCTCCTCCCCTTCAAAGCCTTATTGAAGGCCCAACTGTCAATATGTCCAAGACTGAACTCCTTATCTTCCCTCCCAAACCCTGCCCTCTCCCTGACTTTCCCATCACTGTTGACGGCACTACCATCCTTCCCATCTCACAAGCCCGCGACCTTGGTGTCATCCTCGACTCTGCTCTCTCGTTCACCCCTCACATCCAATCCGTCCCCAAAACCTGCCAGTCTCAGCTCCGCAATATCGCCAAGATCCGCCCTTTCCTCTCCATCCAAATCGCTACCCTGCTGGTTCAGTCTCTCATCCTATCCTGACTGGACTACTGCATCAGCCTCCTCTCTGATCTCCCATCCTCCTGTCTCTCCCCACTTCAGTCTATACTTCACACTGCTGCCCGGATCATCTATGTGCAGAAACGCTCCGGGTATGTTACTCCCCTCCTCAAAAATCTCCAGTGGCTACCAGTCAACCTACGCATCAAGCAAAAACTCCTCACTCTCGGCTTCAAGGCTGTCCATCACCTCTCCCCCACCCACCTCTCCTCCCTTCTCTCTTTCTACAGCCCAGCCCGCACCCTCCTCTCCTCTGCTGCTAACCTCCTCACTGTGCCTCGTTCTCGCCTGTCCCACCGTCGACCCCCAGCCCACATCCTCCCCCTGGCCTGGAATGCCCTCCCTCTGCACATCTGCCAAGCTGGCTCTCTTCCTCCCTTCAAAGCCCTACTGAGAACTCACCTCCTCCAGGAGACCTTCCCAGACTGAGCCCCCTTTTTCCTCTCCCCCTCCCCATCCCCCCGTCCTACCTCCTTCACCTCCCCACAGAATCTGTATATAAGTTTGTACAGATTTATTACTCTTTTTTACTTGTACGTATTTACTATTATATTTATTTTAATGATTATGTTGCCAATTTTTACTTTCCAAGCACTTAGTACAGTGCTCTGCACACAGTAAGCGCTCAATGAATACGATTGAATGAATGAATGAATGAATGAAGCCTTCCCTGACTAAGCCTCCTCTCCTCTTCTCTCCCTCCCTTCTGCGTCGCCCTGACTTGTTCCCTTCATTCATCCTGCCTCCCAGCCCCCCAACACATATTTATAGATCTGTTATTTGTTTATTAATGTCTGTCTCCCACTCTAGACTATGAGCTCGCTGTAGGCAGGCAATGTGTCTGTTGTATCACCTTCTCCAGGAGACCCTCCCAGATTTAGCCCCCCCTTTTTCTCTGCTCCCCCTCCCCATCACCCTGACTCACTCCCTTTGCTCCACCTCCGTCCCCGCCCCACAGCACTTGTGTATTTATGTACATATTTATAATTATAATTCTGTTTATTTTTAATAATGATATATCTATATCTATAATTCTATTTATTTATAAAGATGCTACTAATGCGTGCTTACTTGTATTGATGTCTGTCTACCCCCTTCTAGACTGTGAGTCCGTTGTGGGCAGGGATTGTCTCTGTTGCTGAACTGTACTTCCTAAGCGCTTAGTACAGTGCTCTGCACACAGTAAGCTCTCAATAAATACGATTGAATGAATGAATGAATGGTGATGCCGCTTCCCTCTGCTGAACTCTCCCAAGCTCTTAGTATAGTACTGTACATGCAATGCTAGTGAGTGATTGGAGAGGAAGTGGTAAATGACAAGGAAAGAATATGGAGAGAAAAGGAAAAAGGAACTAGAGAATAGGTGGAAGCCATAAATTAACATCTATATCTCTTTCAAGAGAGAAAAAAGATATGATAGGTGAGGAGCTGCCTCCCCTCCCAGTCCATCCTTCACTCTGCTGCCCAGATCATTTTTCCAAAACAAGTTCAGTCCACATCTTCCACTCTTCAAGAGCCTCCAGTGGTTGCCCATCCACCTTCATGTAAAACAGAAACCCCTTTCCATTGGCTTTAAAGCACTCAACCAGCTCACCCCCCCTCCTATCTCACCTTACTAATTTTCTACCACAACTCAATCAGAGGACCTGGGTTCTAATCGTCACTCTGCCACTTGCCTACTGTGTGTCCTTGGGCAAATAATAATTATAATAATAATTATGGCATTTGTTAAGCGCTTACTATGTGCCAAGCACTGTTCTAAGCACGGGGGTAGATATACGGTAATCATGTTGTCCCACGTGGGGCTCACAGTCTTAATCCCCATTTTACAGATGAGGCAACTGAGGCACAGAGAAGTTAAGTGATTTGCCCAAAGTCACACAGCTGATAGGTGGCAGAGCCGGGTTTAGAGCCCACGACCTCTGACTCCCAAGCCCGTGCTCTTTCCACTAAGCCACGCTGCTTCTCTTAACTTCTTTGGGTGTCAGTTTCCTCATCTGCAAAATGGGGATTCAATAACTGTTCTCCTTACCCTTTAGACCGATAATCCCCTGTGGTTCAGAGGCTGTATCCAACCTGATTATCTTGTACCTGCCCCAGCGCATAGTACAGTGCTCGGCACACAATATGCACTTAGCTAATACTAAACTAGCTCTCTTCCTCCCTTCAAAGCCCTAGTGAGAGTTCACCTTCTCCAGGAGGCCTTCCCAGACTGAGCTCCCCCTTATCCTCTACTCCTTATTGCCCTATTCCCTCCCTCTGCCATACCCCCTTCCCTTCCCCACAGTACTTGTGTATATTTGTACATATTTATTATTCTATTTATTTTATTAATGATGTGTATGTATCTGTACTTCTATTTATTCCAGTGGTATTGACACCTGTCTACTTGTTCTGTTTTGCTGTCTGTCTCCCCCTTCTAGACTATGAGCCCGTTGTTGGGTAGGGACTGTCTCTATATGTTGCCAAATTGTACTTTCCAAGTGCTTAGTATGGTGCTCTGCACACAGTAAGCACTCAATAAATATGATTGTATGAATGAATGAATACTGTCATCCTCAGGCAATTTGAAAGTTACTTTCCCAGAGGCAGTATGTCTTTTAGTCTCTCCCCACTTTCTATTCTTTCTGTCAGTCCCTCTTTCTGGCCTTTCAGTTCTTTCTCTTCATTCTTCAGCAACTGTACTCTTTTCCACCTTTCTCTCTCCCTCCTGTACAGTTAAATATATATATCTTATATATATATATAAAGAGAGAGAGAGAAGAGGAAACAGAAAGTCGAGCTGCTGAAAAAGGAAAAAGAAAAAACTCCAAAAGCCAGGGACAAGGACTGACAGAGAGTCCCAAGGAGAAGGATAGGCTGAGCAGAAGGGAGTAATAGAAAAAGGGGAGCAGCAACAAGGGAATTAGAAGAACAGAGTAGAAGAGGGGCAAAGGCCTGAGGAAAAGCAGAGAACAGCAGAGAACATTGCATGGAAGAAGGAAAAGGGTTGGGTCAAAAGGAAAATAAGACGACATCAAGAAAAGAACAAGAACAGCGAGATCAAGGAAGTTGAACAGAAACACAATTAGTAGAGTTAAAGACAAATGTAGAATCGAGGAAACAGACCGTCAAGGATAAGTTAAGGAATCTAGAGAGATTTGCACTTCTGTTCATTTCTGATTAAATATTTTACCAAACTGCATACACCTTGCTTGAATTTTGGCTTCTAAATCCTTCTCTTCACTAGATCCAAAAAAGAATTTGCACATCTTAAATTCTGTTTTGCATCTTAGAGTTGTTAAAGATGTCTAACTTGGTGGCAAGGTTTAAGTCACAAATCTCACTTGTTACATCTGCCCAAACCTCTACTACATCTTGGCTCTAGAGGATCAAACATGGTGGGAAATTAACCTGAACTGTCTTGAGCAATTGGGAACATATGTGCAGAGTTTAAACATCCTGAGAATGAGCCCGCTTTACTTCTACCTACAATCTATAGCTGTCTTCTTTTAGGTGAAGATGATGTGACCTCATCAATCAATCAGTCGTATTTATTGAACACATACTAAGCGCAGAGCATGGTACTATGTGATTGGAAGAGTAGAATACAACAGGATTAACAGACATGTTCCCTGTGCATAATGAGTTTACAGCCTAAAGGGAAGGGTCAGTTTTATTGTGGACTCCACCCTTCATGCTTGGTGGTCCACAGAAATCCAATACCAGTCTTTCTAAGGCAACAAAGTGGATAAAGGACTTCAAAAGAATACTAAAAATCTGAGGCCCCACATAAGGAACACTGGGAATTCAGTTCTACTGGATAAGCAGTAGTTCATTTGTGAGACTGTGGTGTATTAGCTGAGATGGATCAAAGCTTGACTGGCTTCTGAATTTTATTAGGAGGAGAATCAGCTCTCTCTCTGGTCAGGCTCATTTGCAGTTCTCCCGTAGTTACGAACTCTCACTACTAGCATTCGGCTTTTTGGGCCTGTTCCTCAATCTGTCTCTTCGCCAGAAACTAAGTTGATTCAGAGAAAAGGCTATTTTTCAAACAGTCAAATGCAATACCTTATTTTAAGGCCCTGCTGGTACCTATAAACACAGTTAACCTGTTTCCGGGATACTATTAAAAACTAAATATCTTTATTCAACTAATTTAAATTGTCAGTTCATGTCAAGATGAAAAATTCTAGTGGCTCTCATCAATTAACTATTCATGTTTCCTGCTTTAATTGAGCATTTCCAAAATATGGTTTATCAAAAGCCTACAAATATGGGTACTTTGTACAGTGCTTTGCACACAGTAAGCACTCAATGAGTACGATTGAATGAATGGGCAGGACAGAGGCTAATTATAATTCAAGGGGAAATTCCTGCTGATAAAAAATACCAGATTACTTGGCAATTTACTTGTAGTACTTTAAATGGAATATATATGTGTATATATATATATATATATATATATATGTAATATTAAAATAGTTCAGGCTCTCAAATAGGTTCAGCTATCATTAGAAAAATGTAATATAAATGGAAATCCACGTGAAAGCAGAAGGGACAGTGCCTCTAAATGGGAACATCTGAGCAGTAAGAAAGATTATTAACAATTAGCATGATTAGCGGAGGAAATGAAATCTTAAAAGTATAAAAAAAACTGTAATGGGGGAAAAACCGATTCAATTTATCCCCAAACAAAAACATCACTAGACTGAATAGACAATACAATTCCCTTTTAAAGTATAAAAAAGTAGCATTTATCTCAAACGGAACGCCCTTCCTCTTCATATCCTGCAATTACATTACTCTCCCCACTTTATTATTGAAGGCACATCTCCAAGAGACCTTCCCAGGCTTAGTCCTCATTTCCTCTTCTCTCACTCCCTTCTGCATCACCTTTGCACTTGGAACTGCTTCCTTTATTCACCTCTCCCTCAGCCCCACAGCACTTATGTGGATATCCATAATTTATTTATTTATACTAACATCTGTCTCCCCTTCTAGACTTTAAACTTGGTGTGGGTAGAGAACGTGCCTATCAACTCTGCTATATTGTACTGCCCCAAGTGCTTAGTACAGTGCTCTGCACAGAGTAAGCGCTCAATAAATACGATTGATTGAAATGGCTTTGTATGCTACATGGTTTCACATTTATTGGAACATATATGTTAAGGCTACATATGAATAATTTTTATGGTATTTGTTAAGCATATACCATGTGCCAGGCACTGTACTAAGTGCTTGGGTAGGTACAAGGTAATCAGTTGGACACAATCCATGTCCAACATGGGGCTCACAGTATTGATTCCCATTTAACAGATGAGGTAACTGAGGCACAGAGATGTGAAATGACTTGCCTAAGGTCACCCAGCAGACAAGTAGAGGAGTTGGGATTACAACTCGGATCCTTCTGACTCACAGGCCTGGGCTGTATTCACTAGGCCACGCTGTTTCTCAAAACAAATTCTATAGAGTCGAGCTTAACTTCTGGATTTTCTTCCAAAGCTTATATCCTAACCAAATCATCAAAACAAAGAAACTAAAGTGGAAACTATTTTTTAAGATTGCTAAGCTTTAATTAACTTAATATAGTTTAATGGATTAAAATTGGGGAACACGCCCAGAGACCGGATGAGAGAAGAATAATTACGCTATTAGTATAAACATACTAAAAGGGTAAGATAAGATATGTATTTGGAGAAAATAGCCTAAGCAGCAGACGAGTTTAATACTTTTCCATATAACTGACTAGGCTCTTATAAACAACAATTTTAAGTTGATCTGTGGTTGATAATAAAGGTTGGTGAAAGTCACAAGGGTAATTAACATAATTACCTAACTTCAGAGCCTATGCACATCCACTCAGTTTATTTTCATTTAATCTTTTTAATTATATGTGTTAAAAAGTGTATTCTTCATCTTCTGCATTAATGATGCCTTAGATCGCCGGCAGTGCCAGTCAGGCTTTTACATTCATTTGCTATTTCCAAATAAACAAAACAAAAGGTCAAGAAAGCATCTCATCTGAGAAATCAACAGAAAAATAATATGCAATCACTAAATATTTTAGAATTTTGATCTAACTGTTGGTAGTTTGGATTTAGTCTTTTACCATAGTCTTTGGCCTTCCGAGAGGTTAGTGTATAGCATTTAATCACATTTGACATTTAGGCCTTGGGTTAGAAAGAAACTGTTCAGATGCTGATCTGAACTGGGTAAAGGGCATTCTTGGAGAGGCTATTTTTCTCCTCACCAAACGTGTTGGGATAATCGGGTCGTGTTGTTGTATGCTGTCGAGTCGTAGCTTACCCATAACGACTCCATGGACACCGGTCCCCCAGAACGCTCCACCTCCATCTGCAATCGTTCTGGTAGTGTAGCTATAGAGTTTTCTTGCTCAAAATAGAAAAGTGGTTTACCATTGCCTCCTTCGACGTAGTACACTTGAATCTGCGCCCTCAGCTCTCTTCCGTGCCGCTGCTGCCCAGCACAGGTGAGTTTTGACTTGTAGCAGATTGCCGTCCGCTCACTAGCCACTGTCCAAGCCAGGAATGGAATGGATAGGCCTCTGCTTGATTCTCCCTCCTGTAACCGAGACTGGCAGAATATTGGAAACTTTCCAGGCACGATCCTGAAAGGAGACAATCGGGTACAATATGGTTAAATTATTTAAGTTCCTCAGTAATATCAAGCATGTGATCCGAATTGAATCAGAATGTTTTAGATGCAGTAGTTAATAATGTTCAATACAAGCCCAGATAGTTCAGAGGGTTCCTTCTCAAATGTGGATTTCTCAATGCTGTAGATTGTAAGGTCACTGTGAGCAGTGATGTATCTCCCAATTCTGTTATATTGTACTCTCCCCAGAGCTTAGTATAGTGCTCTGCACACAGCAAGTGCTTAATAATACGATTGATGAGTTGATTGACTCAACTAGTAAAAGACAACCGTAAATTTCCAAGCTAGGAGGCATCGAAACTGCTTCTTTAACCTTCCTTTAGTCTTGGCTCTCTGCCCGCAGCCCAGGGCTCGAATCACGTGGAATACGTACCTGAGTAGTGACAGGGAGCAGAGTTCTGGCCAGGAGGAAAGGGGAAAAAGCCTCCTTCTACTTTCCCCACCGGAGCTGACTTTGTGCCGCTGCTTGGGGCTAAAACTGCACAGAGTGGGGCCTTGACTGAAAGTTGGGGTGTAAATGAACTCTGGGCACGGGAAAGGTAAGACACCCGTTCCTTCCTCCTTCTAGAACTGAATTAGCTATATTGTAATTGCTTTCTTGGAAAAGTCTGGCTCTCATGAAATTACATCTTCTAAAGTATCAAGTCAATGGGAAGTAGGGGATTAAGTTCTTGAGTTCTCAGATGGGGAAAAAAAACTTTTGATGAATTTTTCTACTCAAAGTACCCATTCTATTTAATGGTTCACATTTTGCAACAGCAGAAGATGCAGGACCAACTCTGATTTTTCATTCTTTTACAGAGTATAAGCAGTGACCTTATTCACACCATAGTTTTGCCCTTGCATTATGCATTCATGCCCAAATGTCAATGAGAAGCAGTTTAGCCTAGTAGATAACACACAGGCTTGGGAGTCAAAGACCTGGGATCTAATCCTGGCTCTGCCACTGGCCTGCCATGTGACCTTGGGCAAGTCACTTAACTTCTCTGGACCTGTTTCCTCATCTGTAAAATACGGTTTAAATACATATTCTCCCTTATGCTTAGACTGTGAGCCTCATATGGGACAGGAACTGCATCCAACCTGATTATCCAGTAGTTAATACAGGATTTGGCACAGAGTAAGTGCTTGTTATTATTATATAGTAATATAGTAATAATAATATATAAACTTAAATTTTAGGGGGCTAAAATTTACTAAGTGCTTAATCGCTAATCTCCCCATTTTACATCCCTTAATGCCACTTCAGCACTTTTGCACCTAAACAATTAAATACTCCCAATTTCCTCAGCACTTATGTCCATATCTTATACAAGCTATTATGACCTCTTAACTGTAATTCACTAATGTGTCTATCTCTCTGTATTGTAAATTCCTTAAATGGCAGGAATCACTTATACTAAGCCTATAATAGATAATCGATAAATACTATTGACTGATTTTTTTTAATGCTATTTGTTAAACGTATGGTATGTATGCTATGTATGTGCCAGGCACTTTACTAAGTAGTAGAGTAGATGCAATATCATCGGTTTCGGCAAAGTCCATAACCCACATGGAGCTTTCAGTCTTAATCCCCATTTTTTTTTAATAGGTGAGCTAACAGGCACAGAGAAATTAAGTGATTTGTCCAAGGTCACGCAGGAGACAAGTGGCGGAGCCGTGTTTAGAACCCAGGTCCTCTGACTCCCAAGCCTGTGCTCTATCCCGCTAGACCATGCTGCTTCTATGATTCTTCTCATTTGTAGTATTAGTATTTTTCCTCTTTGTGCCCTTTTTGTATCATTTTAATGTCAGGTAAATTGTAGAAAATATAAGCATTAGGTGGTAACAACCAAAACCATGTGTTTTAACCCCCTTCCAATTAGGTCTGTCAGGAGAATTGTAGAGAAGGCAGCAGAAGTAAACTACAAAGCTCATAGTTCAAAACGGTTGATTTCACCTACACTTCCTACGAGTTATTCAGACATTCTGGGACGAGTTTGGTTTTTATGACAAAAGTGAAAGATCCCACGTGTTGTAGGCACAGAGGAGTTTTCCTCAGACGGATCTTGGAAAATGTTTTTCTCTATTTTATAATCCTAAAAGATAACCATTTAAAATGACCTCATAATAAAATATTCATATTAAAATGCTTTTAAAATTACAACACCTTTTCCTCTTTTCTCTCTCCCTTTGAGGGAGCGTGGAGAAGAAGCTTCTATTAGTTTTCTCTCGTGTATTTTGTTGTGTTGTCTCTAACCATGGAAAAAGAATTCCATGTGGCAATGTTTCTTGCTGCTCAAACTATTCCTGGAGTAAAATGGGAGTTGGGGTTGGGGAGCGCTAATTTGGGGTTAATTTAGTCTAAAAGCTCTTCCATCCACTTCCTGAAGCAAAGCTTTAAAATGCCAACGATGCTAACATCCCACCCTCGTCGTTGATGCTTTATTTCCAGCATTTAGAACAGTGCCTTGCACATAGTAAGCACTTAACAAATGCCATCATTATTAATGCAACCAAGCTTTGTATTTGTAGCTTTAACTTCAGCTACATTGAATTTCAAGAACCATTCAATAAAGCTAAGTCTTTCTTTGGCTTGCTGTTTTTTCCAATTTGTAGGGATGATTACTTTGGCCACCCATTCAGTTTAGGGATCTGGATTGGCCAAGTTCACTGGGGTCTTATAATTGGTTCCCTGGCTGGAGTTTCTTATTCTTTGGATTGCTCTGAATAAAGGATGGTTAGTAGCCTTAATACTTTTCGGTGTCCTATAGTTTAATGACCTCAAACTCAATCTCATGAAACAAAAACTCCCACGTTTAATATTGTCAGCCTTTCAAGGCCATGTATATAGCCAACGGGAAGGCATGTGGTCTAGTGGGCCATATGAGCATCATCCTGGTACTCAGAAGGACCTGGGTTCTAATTCTGGCTCTGCCACTTGTCTGTTTTGTGACCTTGGGCTAGTCACCTACCTTCTCTGTGAGCTCAGTAACCTCAACTGTAAAATGGGGATTAAGACTGTAGCCCCCTGTGGGCCCTGGACTGTGTCCAATGTGATTAGCTTGTACCTACCCTAGGGCTTAGTACAGTACAAATACCACACACACACACACACACACACACACACACACACACACACACACACACACACGCCTGTCTACTTGTTTTGTTGTCTGTCTCCCCCTTCTAGACTGTGAGCCCGTTGTTGGGTAGGGATTGTCTCTGTCTGTTTCCACATTGCACTTTCCAAGCGCTTGTGCAGTGCTGTGCACACAGTAAGCACTCAGTAAATATGATTGAATGAATGAATGAATGAACATACACACAAAACCCCAAAAAACTGCTGATGGGTTTACTGTGTTCTGGTCATGCTTAACTTAAATTTAGTTGGTCAAACTGAGTACTAGAAGGGTGAACTTCTATGTTTCCTGTGTTTTGGTGTTGATGTGTATTGCTAATCAACGCAGACAGGGTTTTTTATTTTTTGTTTTTTCAGTGAACCAGTTTCAGGCTAGTACTAACCAATGTGAAGTGATAATTCCCTTTCTGTACATCAGGATTAATTACTTTGCAATATTAAGGGCAAAACCAAACAAGTGTCAGAACATCTAGTGACACATATTGCCTCTCCTGATCATTTCTGGGAAAAAAGCAATATTCAAATGTGGCATTCTGTGATTCATCAAGTCAAACTGAAAGGATTCATAACTACAACAAACATCATATTTGGTTTGGAATGGTTCAAAATTACTCAAAATCAGAGTAGTGCCAATTCTCTAGGAACAGAACCTACAGCTACAGAAAACTTACATTGTAGTACTCACATCTTGATGGAAAGTGCACACATAGGCAAAACATTTTCTTCTGACATCACAATGTCTTGTTCCCCGATAGATGCATGGTGTGGAATAAGTGTTTCTGAACTCCACAACAGCGTTCTATCTAAAACACACAATGAAAAGTTATGTTACAGCAGAACTGACTTATGTGTATCATCATCATCATCAATCGTATTTATTGAGCGCTTACTGTGTGCAGAGCACTGTACTAAGCGCTTGGGAAGTACAAGTTGGCAACATATAGAGACAGTCCCTACCCAACAGTGGGCTCACAGTCTAAGAGGGGGAGACAGTGTGTAGATGTGTAGAACCTCAGTCTGGAATTATGTAGTTACAGCATATGATAGAAACTATTTAGTAAATGGATTCTCCAGGGTATTCCAGGAGAAAAAAAAAATTAAATGGAAAAGCCAGCAAGGTGACAAAAACTGGCAATACAGGATGATAAATTTAATAATAATGATTATGGTTTTTGTTAAGCGCTTATTATGTGCCAAGCACTGTTCTAAGTGCTGGGGTAGATACAAGAAAATCAGGTTGTCCCAAGTGCGGCTCACAGACTTAATCCCCATTTTACAGATGAGGAAACAGAGGCACAGAGAAGTTAAGTGATTTGCCCCAAGTCACACAGCTGATAAGTGGAGGAGCAGGATTAGAACCCATGTTCTCTGACTTCCAAGCCTGTGCTCATTCCACTAAGCCACGCTGCTTTTCTGCCAGAGAAAACCAAATTTTTCTAGGCATACTAATTTATTCATTTTAAATGTGTTAAACTTTGTTATAAACTATTAATAATTTAGTTTGTGACACTTCAATTGGATCGTGGCAAATTCCTTGGGCTGATCAACAGTGCACCATGACACCCCCCCCCCCCCCAATCCTAATATCTTCATTCTATGATTGTTTTCATGCAGATATGTATAATTTAATAGTGTTAAATCCCCAAATTGACCCTTTAGCCAGCAAGGAGCCCAGAGGAAGGTGCTGCTCTTCACTGGTATGCAGGTCTTGTGTTTGAATCCAGCAAGTTTTAACCAAGGAATTCCAGTGGAACGCACATGCCCACATTGATCACAATCTCCCATGAGCAGCAGTGGATTCATCATCAGATTCTGCAGGCAGTTACCAGAACGGGGCAATTTGCAATGGTCTCTTACTATTTAGTCGGACTTGTGGCCCTGACCTGCCTTATGACATTTCTGGCATGTGATATGCAACTTCTGGGTGACAAGAACGACTGCATTTTCATTCTCTAATACTAAGCTCCTCAGGAGCAGGGATTGTGTCTACTAGCGCTATCGCATTGTACTCTTCCAAGCACTTGGTATGGTACTCTGCACACAGAAAAATCTCAGTAATGATCATTGCTTGATTATTGATTTCTTGTGGTTTAGGAATATATCACATGCACATGCTCTACGTGATCAAGCAATCTAAAAACAGAATTCTTAGGGATTTCTTCCCATTCTTTTCTACTGGGCATTGGGTGCTCACTGAATAAATAATTAACAGCATCGTCAGGGTCACAGAAGGAAGACGTGTGTAGGCTTGATCCCAGTGCAGGGATAAGGAATTTTAGCCCATATACAGTCTGCAGAATGGAGATCAATTATTAGGTTGAAAGAACTGTAATTGTAACTTGGAATTTTGCCAAAGTAAAAGCAATTGCATTCTCTGTCACATACTTAGTTCAGGGAATACCTGGGGACTCTTAACTTTAACAAAACCAACACAAAGTTCCAGTCGAGCCTCTGTTCCCATTTAAATCTGAGAATCCTTAACCCCACAGCATAGAACGTGTGTTGCTATCTTTCTGGATAGCCCAGACGTATGTAGGCAATGCAAACGGGAAAGATTCCCTGTTTGTTGAGCAAATGCCAGTCATTAACCCAAGTAAGAATTAAATGGTGCTTTTTTTATTTAATGCTTTCATTATAGGCCACGAGGAACATACACTCTACACCGTCTTTTACTTCACATATTTAAGTCTCTAGATTTTAAATGCGTTATGGGCAGGGAACGTGTTTGCTAATTCTGTTGGATTGTACTCTCCCAAGCGCTTAGTACAGTGCTCTACAGATAGTAAGCATTCGATAAATATGATTAATGCCTAGAAGAATAGCTAAATGATAGTAAAGGAATGGAATTCATTATATACATTGAACACTGTATAATATATGACGGAAGACAATATCCCATTTTCTTTAAACATGGTGATGTAAGTGAACTTAATACAAGATTATAATCTTTAAGAAGCACAATTGACTGTCCTGCTAAGAGTGAATGTTAAATATGTACTATTGACTAACTGTTAGTCTTCTATTTGCCATTTCCAAGACACAGCCAAATGGAAGAAAGAGATACCGATGAAGGTTTTTTTCATTACCAGAATTGTAAGTGCTTTATTTTTCTGAGTTAAGCTGTTGTGCCTACTGCTGTTCTACTCCATTCCTATAGCTTCACCTCACTTGGACAATATGAGGACTATTTTGGGACGCTCATCAGAACAAGATTTAAAGCTTTGCATTGGAGTACCAAATCTATAACTGTGGGTCTGAGCTATCACCTGCTCTATAAATTTGCATTTTCAAGGCATCTCCATCTGGAGCATATAAATTATTTATTTACAATAATGTCTGTCTCCCCCTCTAGACTGTAAGCTCACTGTGGGCAGGAAACATGTCTACCAACTCTGTTGCATTGTACTCTACCAAATGCTTAGTACAGTTCTCTGCACATAGTAAGTGCTCAATATGCACCATTGATGATGATGACAATGATAGATGACCCACTATATGCAAAATTGAACTTTTCATCTTCCCTTCTTCTTCTTCTCATCTTTCCTATCGCTGTTGACATCACCACCTTTGCTCCTCTCCTATAGGTTCATATTTTGGTGTGACCTTTAATTCTTCTCTCTCCCATTTCACATTGTCTGACTCTAAGTCCTGTCAGTCAGTGGTGTTCTTGAATGTGTGTAGAGAACAAAGCACCCATATTATGTGAGAAGCAGTGTGGCTCAGTGGAAAGAGCCCAGGCTTGGGAGCCCGAGGTCATGGGTTCTAATCCCAGCTCCGCCACTTGTCAGCTGTGTGACTTTGGGCATGTCACTTAACTTTCCTGGGCCTCAGTTCCCTTATCTGTAAAATGGGGATTAAGACTGTGAGCCCCACATGGGACAACCTGATCACCTTGTATCCCCCCCCCAGTGCTTAGAACAGTGCTTCGCACATAGTAAGCGCTTAACAAATGCCATTATTGTTATTATTATTATTAAGCTCTGTACTAAAATGTAATTTCTTCTTTTACAAGATTTCAGTAATGCATCCCTTCCTCTGTACCCTTCTACTACCACTTTGGTACATACGCTCTTCTAGCTGGACTACTGTAACAAGTACCTTAGTGGCCTACCTGTCCCTCCATCCTGTAACATTTCCTGTCACTTTAAAGGGGATTTTTTTCTTCAGCTTTTATGCAGATGGTGCTTTGCTGCTGCCGCAAGGGTAACAGGGCAACAGTGCTCTGCACATAGTAAGCGCTCAATAAATACGATTGATGATGAACAGGAGTAGACGTCATCACAAAATTTCCAGATTCCCAAGTCCCATGCTAGACTGGGCATGTCCATAAGGTAAATGCTCCCAAATTAGAACCATCCTGAAGAATCAATCAATCATATTTATTTTGCACTTACTGTGTACAGACAACTGTACTAAGTACCAGAGTTGGTAGACAGGTTCCCTTCCCGCAAAGAGCTCACAGTCTCTAAAGGGAAGAAAGGAAGTCAATCAATGGTATTGATTAATGGTATTTACTGTGTGCAGGATACCATACGAAGTGCGTGTTTAAGACACTCAGACTATTTCACTTTCATTATCTACTCTTGAATAGCTCAAGATAATGCAGTCCAAATTTGCCAGGATATTAGGGTGAAGCAGCTTGGCTTAGTGGAAAGAGCATGGGCTTGGGAGTCAGAGGTCATGTCCAGGCTCCACCACATGTCAGTTATGTGACTTTGGGCAAATCAACATCTCTGTGCCTCAGTTACCTCATCTGTAAAACGGGGATTAAGACTGTGAGCCTGATGTGGGACAACCTGATTACCTTGTATCCCCCTCAGCGCTTAGAACAGTGCTTGCCACATAGTAAGCGCTTAACAAATGTCATTATTATTATTGTTATTGTTATTATTTTTAATGTCACAATCCAACACCTGGATAGAGTTTCATGCCCAAGAGGCACAAGAAGCTTTAGGAGATTGGAGGTGCATTACTATAGACTCAGTATTTTGTTGGAAAAGAAAGCTAACTGCTCCATCTTCCTCCCCACAGCAGTAATGTGGTCTCACCAGAACTTGTGAGCTATCGCACAGACACCACAGACTTCTCAGTAGAAAAGAGAGATATAAATATTTACTCTATATACAGAAGTACTCAAAGCAGGGAGTGAAGTCTTCCTTAGCTGAGAGTGAATAAACAAATCAGCAATGGTAAACAGGGGATATTTTAAAAGCAAACTTTTGGACTAACTGCAGACTAACCCTCATCTGGGACTTGTCCTTCTTTCAATCTACCATACTCCCAAATTTAGCAATAACTATTAATCTTTTCTCATTGTAGAAGGCACATCTCATGGTGTCTGTGATCCAGAGGTCATGGTACAAACTTCGTCAGTTTGGAGCTGTCAGGCATAAATAGAGGTGTGAGTTCTCATTTTAACCCTTACCTCTTCTCTTTATGCCTTTGGAGCCCAGTTGGTTTCATCAGGTGGTACAATTGGGTGATGGAGCCAGCCCCTTTAACAGTGATGGACAAGGCATCCAACTGGATTTCTCTTCATGACCAGGGTGGCCGCATTCATTCATTCATTCAATCATATTTATTGAGCACTTTCTCTGTGCACAGAGTGTACTAAGCACTTGGGAGAGTGCATTACAACAATAAAGAGAAACATCCAATATTCACTGCCCAGAATGAAATTACAGTCCAGAGGAGCTTACATGATCTGTCCCCTCGAGAAGAGAGATGCAATTTCAATTTCCTGGTGCCTTGGGAATCAGTGTGGATCTTCACAAAGCTCTTCCATCTTCAGTGTATCTTGACCCAGAGAGATGGGTCATCTTTCAGAGACACCATTTGGAATACACCATTTCCCTCCTATAATTAATTAGGTAATAGTTTGAAATTGGAAGATAATAAGGTGAAAAATGTTGTACTGAATATGCATGTGGTGGTCTAAGGCATATATATGTGTGTATATATAATATATATGTATATATATAATATGAAAATATAATGGAAGGAAAGTTCATGTCATAACTTTCCCTAATAATACAATGTTATTTAATTCTCCAGTGAAGCTATTAACATAATTACTTTTCATATATTTTCTTCTGAAGGAGATATTGTATAATTCTCTAATGGCTTAATTAACGTTTTATATGACAGCTCTATATCACAGCTTCCTTAGCTAAGAAAAACAATTTTGCTTTATTAAATATGCCATTTAATGTAACAGATTTATCTTAATCATTTCACTTTGCTGCATTTGTTTCCTCCACTTGTTCTGGGCTCAACAGTCATTTTACTCCTGTATACTTAAATTGAAGAGTTCATGAAAAGGTAAACTCTATGTGCTCCTCAATATACAAGATTATAGTAACACACCCTAACAACTGAAAATTTACCCACACCTGTCAGATATTTCTGTCCTTTTTGTCATGTTAGTTTAATAGGATTGAAAGTAATTATGTGTACATTTTGCCAACATAAACCACCACTTAACATAGCAAGTTGAAGGCAATATAAGTGAATAAATGTTACCAGGAAATAGGGGTAAGCAACCCGTGGCTCTTGAGCCACATCTGGCTTTTCTTGGAACCAAATGTGGCTCTCGGGTCAGGCCTCAGGCTAAGGAGAGTGGAGGTGGTGGGGGGACTTGCCAAACACTCCACAATGTGTGGTGTCACTTCCAACCATGGCATTACCATGGTAACTTATCTAAAAGCTGCAGGAGATGCAGGACCTCGTTGCTGGAGGGTGTCGAGTCAGTGGAGCACGTTGATGATGATGATGGTGGTGGTGGTATTTGCTAAGCACTTACTATATGTCAAGCACTTTTCTAAGCACTGAGGTAGATACAAGCTAATCACATTGGACCCAGTCCCTGCCCCACGCGAGACTCACAGTCTTAATTTCCATTTTACAGATGAGGTAAATGAGGCCCAGAGAAGTGAAGTGACTTACTCATAGTCACAGCACAGGCACATAGTGGAGCCAAGAGGAAAGCCCAAGTCCTTCTAACTCCCAGGCCCATGCTCTATCCACTAATCCATACTGAGGCAGGGCAGGATCAGGAGCAGAACTTCTCCCCGAGGAGGCCCTCTTGTTGCCTTCAGGTCAGGGCAACACAGCCAAGATCTGTCGCTGGTCAAAGGGCAGGGAGAGACGGTGTCCTGCTCCGAGTTGGGGAGAAGAGGGTCCACTAATCAGTTTTCAGATGACCCATCGACTGTCCGGTTCTGATTCATCATCATCATCAATCGTATTTATTCAAAACTGGATTCAAAACTGGATCCCTTCAAGTCTGATTTCTAATTTTCAGCTCTGAGTCTCCTTTCCCCACAACAGTTGCTGCTGAAATCTGGGAGTTGGAATGCTGTGCCAGACTTCACACTGATCCCTGGAAAGCTAACAAGAAGAATCAGGTGCAGGCTTGGTGGCTAGGAGTACTTCAAGAGAAATGCTCTAAGAAAATGTTGTCATTGATGACGGTACATTATGCTGCATGTTCACCATAACACAAGCTACTACACCTGTATCTTCTTGTCCAGTCCTTGGGAGGGCTGTCAATGGCCACCCTAGTCTCTGCTGCTGGGTTGGCCTTGGGAGGGGCTGTGAATGAATGGAACACCCTACTGTCCTCAGTTCTGGTAGACTTTGCCATTCATCCACACTGAAGAGGGGAGACTTTCTATGGTTCAGCCCCACTTGTAGATATGTTAGCAGCAAGGTGCAAGCCAAGGAGAACTTCCTTTGCAGCAAATCTGCCCAAGTGACCCAGGACTCTCTCCCCAGGGGTGAAAACAGTGGTGTTACCTCAGGGCTAATTGGCCTTGGGGACCACCACAAACTCCCACATGGAATTATCCTGGAGGTACTGTGGAACTATAGAAAAACATTCAGAGACACTGAAGATGCTCGGTCAGCACTTTGAGCACTTGAGAGGAAAGTTACTCTAAAAATACAATATTATGTTAATAATTCTTTATTCTATTTTTAATATGCACACGAATAAAATCAGAATTTAAACAAGGTAAAGAATAAGCTATTTACAGGGTAAGCTCTTTTTCTAGGTTCTCACACAAATATCACTGGCTTATCCATTTTTTTCAAAAGGTAGTCTTCAGAATCCATTAGGTTAGTGGAAAAAAAATACCCTAAAAGATAGTTTTAAAAATTACATAGCTTCTTTTAAAATTGTTGATTTTATA
This sequence comes from Tachyglossus aculeatus, assembly GCF_015852505.1. Taxonomy (NCBI): domain Eukaryota; kingdom Metazoa; phylum Chordata; class Mammalia; order Monotremata; family Tachyglossidae; genus Tachyglossus; species Tachyglossus aculeatus. The sequence continues at coordinate 123,579,731 of NC_052066.1, read as the reverse complement.
GGCAAAGATGACAATATTTTAAGGAAAATTAAGTAAATTTTCCAGAGAAAGTAGATGTGCTATTAATCCTCATTGAATATAGCAGACCTAATTCATTTTTGAAATTAATTACATTTTTTTTCAAGACAATAAAGGGATGGGCAATTTTCAAGATTAAGATCTGTCTACCATTTCGAGGAGCAGAACTATATTGTTGCAGAATTTCTGAAAAACAAAATTTGGAATATTTTCTTGGGTCAACTCTCATTTCCCTTGCAAATTCAGAAATACTTCTGAGCATTTTTATATTGCTTTGGAGAACTTCCATATATTTGTTTCTTTTTAAATATCAACATATAGATTTGAAGGTCTGCCGATGAGAGTTAACTAATATGATTTTCAACGTACTAAGCCAAATGCGGAGGAAATATTCCCTTTTTAAAGAGGCTTTTTGCGAGATGAAAGTTGGCTAAAATTTGGATTTGAATTTGCCTAAAATAACGCCAGGACCACAGTGATAAAGTTTTTTCTACTCAACTAAGGGGGAAGATAAGATGAAATGCATGTGAATTGCTACTTGAATTGTCATTGTAAATGGCTGTACATTCAACCTTGAAGTAAAGTAAGGAGGAAGTGCACACAAAACATTTTTTATCATCACAAGACTTAAATATTGTACTGCAAACAAATTATCTGGAAGCTTACAGATGTATTTGAGTTTGCAATAAAACAAAAATGCTTGTTCCTGAGAAATTATGTTTAGAAATTGATTTGCACAAAAGACATTATCCCCTTCTCCCCCACTTTGTATATTGTAGGCTATATTACTGAATGTTCTGGGCAAGTTGATATAGCTTCCAGGGAAACTAATTCTAGATTTAATAAGTAAAAAATGCTCTTGAAATAAATATTAATGTTTGATATTGCTTGTATTTTTTATTTTAAAAAATAGAAAACCAAATTGAGACAACACTGCTATTCAGTCCTGTGCCATAAATAAAACTGAGCAGAGAAAATTGACCAGAAACAAGGAACCTACAATCCTAAAGCAGTGTTTATAGAAAACCCAGGCCCTCATGGATTTGAGTCTATGGTTCTTAGATTCTCTGGGTCTAGGATTTTTCTACAAGTTTTTAAAAAGCATTTGTCTATTGCAATGAAGAGCACATTTAGATTAGCCATACTTTTTCTTCATCTGAAGAAGTTGAAAAGTCTTACTGATTCATTTTTCCTCACCTCACTAGTGAATTGATTGTTCTTGTATTTTTCACCATGCCATGTTTCCCCATATCCTGACTCCAGGTGGGATGGATGGAACTAGTCTCCTGGAACTGTGGTCTGGAACCTTTCGTCTGCAGGCATGGATGGATTGGGGAAAGCTCAGTGGAATCCTACTAACTCATTGTGGGCAGGAAACATGTCTACAGACTTTCATATTGTGCTCTCCTGAGTGCTTAATACAGTACTCTGTACACAGTAAATGTTCAATAAATGCAATTGATTGATGATTTAATTAATTAATTCAATCATATTTATTGAGCACTTACTGTATGCAGAGCACTGTACTAAATGCTTGGGAAGTACAAGTCGGCAACATATAGAGACGGTCCCTGCCCAACAATGGGCTCACAGTCTAGAAGGGGGAGACAGAAAACAAAACATGTAGACAGGTGTCAAAACTGTCAGAATAAATATAATTATAGCTAAATGCACATCGTTAATAAAATATAGTAAATATGTACAAGTAAAATAGAGTAATAAATATGTACAAATATATACAAGTGCTGTGGGGGAGGGAGGAGGGAGGGCGTGGGGTTGATGGGGAGGAGAGGAAAAAGGGGGCTCAGTCTGGGAAGGCCTCCTGGAGGACGTGAGCTCTCAGTAGGGCTTTGAAGGGAGGAAGAGAGCTAGTTTGGCAGGTGTGTGGAGGGAGGGCATTTCAGGCCAGGGGAAGTTAGACAATTCTTGAGATTTCTTCCAAAGGTTCAATGGGAAAAAATTGCTGAGGAGAATCTTGAGCCTTATTAAAAAAAAAACTAGGGAAAGTTATTGGTCTCCACCTTCTCCTTTCAGTTCATTGCTATCCAGGGATAATGGAGAATGATTTGCTCCTCTCAGGCCATTACTATCAAAGATATTTCAGTTTGTCCAAAACGTATACTTGGGAGACTTGAAAGCATTAGAGAAGCTTCATTCCTTTCTTCTCATTTACAACAATATTAATTTTTAGCTTCACTGCAATTTTCATCACCCAGCACACATTTCTTCACTCCTCAAAACCCGCCATCCCCCCCACCCCTGTCCCTTAGTATTGAGCACAAACTTCTCTAAATTAACTTCAACTCAATGCAATCAATCAATGGTATTTATTAAGCACTTTGTGTGCAAAGCATATCTGCTCTTTTCACCCACTACTCCCCAAACTGCCCTCTTCATTCCTTTCTGGTCTTATCTCTCTTCAAACTCTCCTGCTGTATCCCCCAGCTTGAAACTCTTTCTCCACCCAAATTCTACAGATTGCAGCCATCTCTATATTCATGTCTCCCAGGAGAGCCCACCTCCTCTAACCTACCTTCCCTACTTAATTCTCAGCATCTAATGTCATATAAATCCATTAATAATTTCTGGCATTTATAGCCCTACTTAGACAACAATCAATCAATTGTATTTCTTGAGCACTTACTGTGCACAGGGCACTTTACTAAGTGCTTGGGTGAGTATAACACAACAATATAACAGACTAAAATTCCCTGGTCACAGTGAGCCTACAGTCTAGAGGACAAGCTTCAGCACTTATACATATTCATTTACTCAATTGCAGATTCATTTATTGGTTTTGATTACTCTGTAAATCAATCTATCATATTTACTGAGCACTTACTGTGTGCAGAACACTATACTAAGCACTTGGGAGAGTATAACAGATATAACAATATAACAGACACATTCCCTGACCACAATTAGCTTACAGTCTAGGAGGGAGATAGACATTAATATAAGTAAATAAATTACAGATATGCTAATTATTACAGATATGCTATATGTTGCCAATTTGTACTTCTCAAGCGCTTAGTACAGTGTTCTACACATAGTAAGCACTCAATAAATGCGATTGATGATGATGATGATAATTAGGTGTTGTGGGGCTGACGGATGCTTGATTTCCCTTTAGCACCATCTATGCACTTCAATCTGTGACCTTTGGACATTTGATATTCATCCCACCCCCACCCACAACACCTAGGTACATATCTTTAAATTATATATTGTAAATTACTTCCTCGTATTAATGTCTGTCTCCCTATCTAGATCATAAGCTCATTAAGGGTAGGAAGTGTGTGTGCTAATTATGTTATATTGTCCTCTCCAAAGTGCTTAGTATAGTGCTCTGCACATAAGAAGCACTCAATAATAAAATTGATTGATTAAGTGGGTGGTTAAAGGGAGCAAATCAGTTGACAGCAGAAAGGAGTGGGAGAAAAGGAAATGAGGGCTTAGTCAGATAAGGCCTCTTAAAGGAGATTCATTCATTCATTCATTGTTGTATTTATTGAGCGCTTACTGTGTGCAGAGCACTATACTAAGCGCTTGGAAAGTACAAGTTGGCAACATATAGAGACGGTCCCTACCCAACAACGGGCTCACAGTATTGAAGGGAGAGACAAACAACAAAACAAAACAAGTAGACAGGTGTCAATACCATCAGAATAAATAGAATTATAGCTATATACACATCATTAATAAAATAAATAGAATAGTAAATATGTACCAGTAAAATAAATACAGCAATAAATCTGTACAAACATATATACAGGTGCTGTGGGAATGTGTCTTCAATAAGACTTTTAGGATGGGAAGAGTAATTGTCTGTCAAGATATGAAGAGGGAGGGTGTTCCAGGCCGGAGGCAGGACATGGGTGAAAGGTAGGTGGTGTAAGATGAAATCGAGGTACAGTAAGTAGGTTGGCATTAGAGGAGCAAAGTGTGCAGGCTGGGTTTTAGTAGGAGAGTAGTGAGGTGAGATAGGTGGGGGTGAAGTGATTGAATGCTTCAAAGCCGAAGCTAAGGAGTTTCTGATTGATGCGGAGGTGGTTGGACAACTACTGGAGGTTGCGGAAACATGAGGAGCAGGGAAACATGGACTGAACATTTTTGTAGAAAAATGATCCAGGCAGCAGAGTGAGGTATGGACTGGAGTGGGGAGAAACAGGAGGCAGGGAGGTCAACAAGGAGGCTGATATAGTAATATAGATGGGATAGGATAAGTGCTTGGATTAACGTGGTAGTGGTTTGAATAGTGAGGAAAGGCCAGATTTTAGCAAAGGTGTGGAGATTGACAGGATTTAGTGATAGATTGAATAGGTGGGTTGAATGGAAGAGGAGTCAAGGACAATGTCAAGGTAATGGGCTTGTGACAGGAAGGGTGGTGATGCTATCTACACTGATGGGAAAGTCAGAGGCAGGACAGGATTCAGGTGGGAAGATAAGGAGTTCTTGTTTGGACATGTTAAGTTTCAGGTGATGGCAGGATTTCCAAGTGAAGGTGTCTTGAAGGCAGGAGGAAATGTGAGAGTGCAGGGAGGGAAAGATATCAGGGCTGGAGATGAAGATTTTGAAATCATCCATACAGAGGTGGTAGTTGAAGCTATGGGAGCAAATGAGTTCTCTAAGGGAATGGGTGTAGAAGGAGAACAGAAGGGGATTCAGAACTGAATCCTGAGGGACACCCACAGTTAAGGAGTGAAAAGAGTAAGAGGAGCTTGTGAAATAAATTGAGAATGAATGGCCAGAGAGATAGTAGGAGAATTAGAGAAGCAGTGTGGCTCAGTGGAAAGGAATCCACTTTGGAATCAGAGGTCATGGGTTCAAATCCCAGCTCTGCCACTGTCAGCTGGGTGACTTTGGGCAAGTCACTTCACTTCTCTGGGCCCGAGTTACCTCATCTGTAAAATGGGGATGAAGACTGTGAGACAATCTGATCATCTTGTAACCTCCCCAGCACTTAGAACAGTGCTTTGTACATAGTAAGCACTTAATAAATGCCATTATTATTATTATTATTATTATTATTATTATTATTATTATCAGGAAAGAACAGTATCAGTGAAGCTCAGGTTAGATAATATTTGCAGAAGGGAAACGTGGACAGTGTCGTAGGCAGCTGAGAGATCAAGGAGGATTAGGATGGAGTAGAGGCCTTTGGATTTGGCAAGGAGATCATTTGTGACATTGTAAGTGGAGTGAGGGGGATGGAAGCCAGATTGGAGGGGATCAAGAAGGAAGTTGGAGGAGAAGGAACTTGAGACAGCGGGTGTAGATAACTTGCTCAAAGAGTTTGGAGTGGAGTGGTAGGAGGGAGATAGAGCAATAACTGGAGTGAACCAAAGGGTCAAGGGAGGGTTTTTTAGGATAGGTGAGACACGAGCATGTTTGAAAGCAGTGGGGAAGAAGCCATTGGAGAGCAAACAATTGAAGATGGCAGTCATGAAGGGAAGAAAGGAGGGGGCAAACGCTTTGTTGAGGTGTGAAAGGATGGGGTCGGGTGCACAGGTGGAGGGGGTGGATTTTGAGAGAAGGCAGGAAATTCCTCCTGAGATATTTCTGGGAAAGATGGGAGGGTTGAAGAAAGGGCAGGATGAGGGACAAACTGGCGAAGAGTAGGGCGGATTTTAGGGAGATCATGCTTGATAATTTCAATTTTCTCAGTAAAGTAGATAGCCAGGTCATTAGGGGCAAGATATAGAGGTAAGTGGGGAGACGGGGGTTTGAGGAGGGAGTTAAACATCTGGAACAATTGGCAAGGGCAATGTATATGGGTGTCAATAAGGATGGAGTAATAATTTTTCTGGCAGAGGAGAGGGCAGAGTTAAAGCAGTTTTTGTCCATAACCTCCCACAGAGTTAGAGCATCTTGTGGGCAGGAAATGTGTCTCTTGCTTGTTTTGTACTTCTCAAGTGCTTAGTAAAATGCTTTCAACATATACTACTAGTGTGTGTGTGTGTGTGTGTGTGTGTGTGTGTGTATAGGCACATTACTTTCTTTCAAGGTTTAATGATGATACTGTAGGTGTATATATTTTATCAGTGCATGCTAATGTGGCTGATAAGCCCCAATGTGTGACCAACAAGGCCTTCCATGATACATACATATAAAGATGACCATTACTGCACTGTCACATTTGCTCTCCTATAGTGCCTGGTGCCATTTTAATTTTAAGATGCTCATAATAAGAGAAATTCAGCTTAGTTTTCTCTCAGTCTCTATGCCCCAAGCAGTGTTGTTTTTGAATCTACTGTCTTGTCTTACACTGTCGAGTCAGTCAGACCCATAGTGACTCTGTGGACACATCTCTCCCAGAATGCCACACCTCCATCTGCAATCTTTCTGTTAGTGTATCCATAGAGTTTTCTTGGTAAAAATACGAAAATGGTTTCCCATTGCCTTCTTCGGCGCAGTAAACTTGAGTCTCTACCCTTGACTCTCTCCCATGACAGTGCTACCCAGCACAGGTGAGTTTTGACTTGTAGCAGATTGCCTTCCACTCGCTAGCCACTGCCCAAGCTAAGAATGGAATGGGTATACCTGTTTGACTCTCTGTCCTGTAGTCGACACTGGAAGGGTACTGAAAACTCTCCAGGTGCAATTCTGAGGGGGGTTTGAATCTATTACTAAAATTGAATGAAATATTTCCTACCTTTTTGCAATATTTGATATCTCTGCAATTATTATGAGGATTCATTTCTTTTCTTTATCCCTTGAGAGTTAGAACTTCCTTCAATGCATTGGTGTCCTAGTAGTAGGAGTAGCAGTGATATTTACTGAATGAAATTCACTGTATACAGTGGGAAAATACAACAGAAGCACAAGATGCATTTCCCAGCTCATAAAAAGCCTCGCATATTTGATTCATTGGTAGGTTTCTACATTGACTTCAAGGAGTTTTACTGAAAATTGCTGAAAATTGCTGCTGCTTGACAAAGAAATCAGGGAAAGGTTAAGTACCTAAGTGCTGAAGAAAACATAGTAAAGGGAAATGGATGACATGCAAGCTTATATATTTTTGATTACATGAAAGAAGGAATCATTGATGCTTATCAATCCAACCTTATCACCCACTTTCCCAACCTGATGTTTAATTGCACAACTGTGGGGGAGGAGGGTACGGGGGCAGTAATTGTATGTGCAAAGCAAGGAATCTCCCAGAACTTTGGTTAAAATTAGACTTCTGGCCTTTTATACTAATCTAGATAAGGGACCAGTCCAGAAATTGGATTTCCATTACCAATATATAGAGTAGCTTAGAAGAATCAGATAGCAGAAGAGATATTAATTAAATTGCGCTCCCGGCATCAAGTCAGACATAAGCTCCCCTTTGATTATGCAGATATGATTATATGATAAACATAGAAAATTTGATTCTCTTTGATTCAAGTACAATCACTAGGCACTGATTAGCTACACTGAGTATCCAGGACTCATATATGATCATGCTGTCTTGCTTATACCCTGTCTCTGGCTCCCTCTCACATTCTCCACCTCTTCTTTAAGGAAATTTAATGAAATTACATTCTCCACCTCTGTTAATGAAAAACAGAGAAGGGAAATCTCTATTCATATGGCCTAAGAAGTGGACCATGGCAGCTCAACAGCTGGGACAAGTTTGGATAGATGTGTGAGTGCCCTTTTCCCCTTTCACTAAGTTCATAAAACTGAGATGCAGAAAATCTTGCTGCAAACCCTGGGGGATGGTGGGGAGGGGGAGAGAGGGGAGTCACTGAATTGATTTCATTTTCCTCTAGTCCATCTGTCAAAGTGACATGCCAACTGGATAGTTCTGAATTATTGATAGCAGGCCCCAAAGGGAGTTAGAAAACAATTCCAAGTCAGTGTGAAAGGGTGGTCAATTGGAAATGAGGTTAACTCAATTTGTAATATGGGTAGGAGCTCTGAAGGGTAAATTCCAAACCAGATCACACGCATTCAATCTGTCATATTGGGGCATAAAATAACAAAAGGGCAGAGATGTTTGGAGGAAGTCATTAAACAATATAACAATGAAATTAATCTTTTTTTAAAAAAAGGATTCAGGATAAATGGGCAGCATTTCTCGTTACACTGTTTTCCGCAATAGCACAAAGAAACTGAGAGGCTCCTTGACAGAAACACATTAGGTCCACCTTGTCTAGTCTGTAAGCTCATTGTAGGTAGGGAATGTGCCTGCTAACTCTGCTATATTGATCACTCTCAAGAGCTTAGTACAGTGTTTGGCACACAGAAATCACTCAATAAATATGATTGATTGATTGATTGACTACCCAAGGCTTTTGGAATCTATCTTCGACAGAAGTATGTCAATCAGTGGTAGTTCGTGGGGCAACCAGATTGGGGTGCATAGTGGAATCCTGGCATTGAAACATTGGAGTATTGAAAATGTGGGGAGGCCAGGAGGGGAAGGTGAGAGAACTGGAGGGAGAGAGAGAGGGAGTGATCATGGAAGATGTAAAATTTTTTTAAGGATTCTTTTTTTTTTTTTGCTTTTAGTCTTGGTCAAGTGAAAGGTGGCAAGCCATTCTTAGGTTTTACAACCCCAGTGGTTTCATAGCTGTGACATATTACATTTAGAGATAACCTGAAATAACAATGTTCCTTGACTGTAGCCCGATTTCTCCTGAATTTTCTACTGGTGATATATGGGAAAATGAAGGAAACTCCAAAGAATTAAAGCCTACTAAATGTATTAGGAAGCATCTCTTGAGATTCCCAAATAGACCGTCATGCAATAGGAGCAAAAAAACTGTTTTCTAGGAGTGCATATGCAGAACAAACAGCTGCTTTATTTGTGCCTGGAGATGCCAGGAGGTATGTGCTTGTTCTGAAAATCTAAGCCCATTGCTAACCGATGCAATAAATGAGACAGCAGGATGTAAGTGGCCATTTACTTGGGTGAAATTTTTTTGTTCAAATTTCTCCGAATCACAGTACGGAAGTATTTGGAGTTCATTTTCATAAATTTTTCAATATTACGCATCTTACCGCTGTGCTTCATTCATCTGTCTACGAATTCATCGAACTGATATAAAAGGTTAGAGTACCATCTAGTGGGGAGGAAGGAAGGTCTTGGGTAGATTTGGTTGTGAACTTCAGGGTGCACCTAGATCTTCCTTTCCTGTATGAAATACTTTTAAGTAGAAAGCATCAGGGAAACCAAACGAGTGATGAAGAAGGATGGACTGTGTGGCATATTTCAGCTGAGTCAACTATCGGCTGTGGAACTCAATCCAAATTTGACCGATCAATACGTGCATTTTGATCAGAGGGAAATCAGTTATTAATCAAGAAATAAGCTATTGATTTCCAGTCCAAAGTAAAATGGAGTGCTTCCAGTGTTACTCTTAACAACTTCTTTGGATGAAAATTCAAGGAAGCACATCGCTAGGTGAAAGAGAGTCATTAGTGACAAAGAAAGAGGGCTTAAAGCAAATTGCGAAAGTGTATTTCAAGTTTGTATATTGCAATTTAGGAGCGTTTATTAATTTCAGATAGGAAAAAAAGACTTGGAATCACAAACATGCCAAGTGTACCACCCAGATGAAAGTAACTCATTTTATACTTTCAAACCTATGGGTCACTGAGCCACATTTCAGCAGCCTTGCCCAGCCAGACTTGCAGTTCTTTCCTGTAAATTTTAAACCCAGTGATTGCACAAGAAGTGACTGCAGAAATGTCCATCCCTCATTATTCTGTGATGATGCACCTTTCTCAGCAGCAGCAGATATTACTATCCCCTCTTCTGCTTTTTAAGAGATTACTAGATATCGTGTGCCTATTCAAAATAAAAAGCAGTGGGAACACTGAATCTCATATAATTCAGTATATATCTTAAGGAATAGAATAATTTAAACTTTCCTTAAATATCCTGATGGAATTCACCATTTTTAGATGAAAACATGGAATTTCTCATTAGTGAAATGTTTTGCCTCTATATTATAAGAATTACACAAATCATCACCAAAGATATTATACTAGCTTCTTCAGCCTACTGAAATTGCACAATTTTCCATACTTTTTGTGTGCCTCTATGTCACACTTAACAATAATAATAATAATAATAAAATTTATACAGGGCCTACTACATGCCAAACATGGTGAAATATGCAAGATAATCTGATAGGAGAAAGTTGCCGTCCCACATGGGGTTCACAGTCTAAGAAGAATAGAGAGCAGGGATCTTATCCTCATTTCATAGATAAGGAAACCGAGTTTCAGATTATTGACTTGCCCAAGGTCACACAGCAGATTAGTATCAGAGATGGGACTATAACCCAGGACCCCTGACTCTCAAGTCCTGTGTTTTTTCCATTAGGTCACATACTGACTTCCATAAAGGGGCTATTAGGAGGACCCTCTAGAGGAGCTTAGGTTATTTTGGAAAAATGAGCAGGGAATAATAATGATAGCATTTGTTAAATGCTTACTATGCGCCAAGCACTGTTCTAAACACTGCAGTAGACACAAAGTAATCAGGTTGTCCCACGTGGGGCTCACATTCTTAATACCCTTTTTAACAGATGAGGTAACTGAGGCATAGAGAAGTTACGTGACTTGCCCAAAGTCACACAGCTGACACCCATGACCTCTGACTCCCAAACCTGTGCTCTTTCCACTAAACCACGCTGTTTCTGATGGAAGTCGGTATTTCCTACTACATCAATAACTTACAAGCTTAAAGCCCATAAAAGAGAAGATCAAAGTACAAAATTTTGGAATTATGCAGTTTAGAACATGTAGGCTACTAACTGGAATATGAATGTCACAGAGCAGCAGATCTGATGCAGCCTGATCTGAATTTCCGGATTGAAATTCTCCCTGGATTCCACCAAGCAGTTGGAGGAGTATATACAATTTAAACATTCTCTGAAAAACTCTTCACCCTTGAATCTGACTATATTTCATTCAAAAGTGTTCAGAGGAAACAAAAACTGAAATAGTATTTAGCTATTTTTGAAAATATACATAGTGTCAAGCAGAGCAACTTCCAGTCTAACTAATGGTAATCAAATGCTTAGGGGAATTTGATGGCAGCTAAAAGAACAAGAGTGGTAAGTTACCATGAATTAATTCAACTGTGCATTAACCTTCCATGGAATAAAGAGTTCTTTGAAACAATCAAAGCAGTGCAGTTAAAGTAAATGAATGTGGAAGAATAGGACAAAAGAAACCTTAATTGAATCTCCCTGCCACAAAATCTACCTTCACTGGAAAAGGTCAAGACCTGTTCTCCCTCACTCCCCCTTTTCTATGGCATTTTAGGAAAGCTGGTCAGCCAGGGTTAATGGTGAATCTAATGGAGAAAAATCAATGGCTTCTCTAGCCATTTACGATCCACTACATAAATCTTTGTATATGAATTCAGCCTTAATACAAAGAGAGAGGAAAAAGAAAGCAAAGCCTCGAACCAGGTTCGTAGATTTACACAAGCTTCAGGTTCAATCTGAAACTCTCTAAATTTTTCCATTTTCTTGTACCTGAACATGTTAACTCCCAATTCACCAAGTTAAGGAGGCAGACTATGTATTAAAAATTGCAGATGAAAGCAGAAGCGGCCTCTCTTCTCATTTAAAAAAATCTTCCCAGCTGCAGACTCCTTATTCCTGTTTTCCCTCTGGCCCGAAACTCCCTCTCTCTTAATTTCTGACAGACGCTTTCCCCCTTTAAAGCCTTATCAAAATCAAATCTCCTTCAAGGGGCCTTCCCTGACTTAGCCCTCAGTCCCCCTATTCAGCCTCTCTTCTGATGTTTACTGGATATCATATCCAGTCGGGATATGACAATCAGATTGAACAGTCTCTATCCCATATAGGGCTCACAGTCTTAATCCCCATTTTAAAGATAAGGTAAGTGAGGCACATACAAGTAAAGGAACTTACTCAAGGTCACACAGAAACAAGCAGATCTGTGATTAGAACCAGGTGCTCTGACTCACAGGTCTGTGCTCTTTCCATTATACCACCCTGTTTCCCCCTCTCCATCCTCCCCGCCTTACCTCCTTCCCCTCCCTACAGCACCTGTATATATGTATATATGTTTGTATATGTAATATACAATGTATGTATGTAATAAATACTCTATTTTATTTGTACACATTTATTCTATTCATTTTATTTTGTTAATATGTTTTGTTTTGTTCTCTGTTTCCCCCTTCTAGACTGTGAGCCCACTGTTGGGTAGGGACCGTCTCTATATGTTGCCAACTTGTACTTCCCAAGCGCTTAGTACAGTGCTCTGCACACAGTAAGCGCTCAATAAATACAATTGACTGAATGAATGAATACCTACTTCAGATTCATTCTCTGCTTGCTGAGTTGGGAAAACAGAAACCTCCATTTTTCCCTCCTATTCCATCCTTATTTTTTCCCATATGGAACAGCAGCAATCTTTTACCCTGTAGGGACAATTTATCTTGCCTGTACTTCACACCTTGTCTTCAGGCACTCCAAAGCTTCAGTGCTGTAGTCAGAAGAGGAGGGGTGGGTGGGCAATCTATTAAGGGCACCCCCAGGCTAGCATAGGTGTCCTCCACTCTTCCTTCCACAACCATCATCAACTGTTCACTCCCCAGTGACTTCTCCACCGTTTTCAAACTCTCCCATGACCCCATGACTTCCTCCAGTTTCCTCCAGTAATTGCTTCACTTTCCTCATACTATTGTGCTCCAAACTCCTTGAGGTAGTTGTCTACACCCGCTGCCTCCACTTCTTCTCCTCCAATTCACTCTTTGACCCCCTCAAATCTGGCTTCCATGCCCTTCACTCCAGGGAAGTTGCCTTTTCAAAGATCACCAATGACCTGCTCCTTGCCAACAGCCTCTACTCCAGTCTAATCCTCCTTGATCCCTCGCTGTCTTCCACACTGTGGACCATCCCGTTCTCCTGAAAATATTATCAAATCTAGTTCTCGTATTTCTTTCTCAGTCTCTTTTTGTGGATCCTTCCTCTGCCTCCCACCTTCTAATTGTGGAAGTCTCTCAAACTCAGAGCTTGGTCCTCTTCTAATCTTCTATTCTTTGGAGAACTCATTCAATCCCATGGCTTCAACTACTATCTCTATTCAGATAATTGCCAAATCTATCTCTACAGCCTTGACCTTTCTCCTTGGAACTTTCACATTTTCTCCTGCCTTCTGAACATTTCTATCTGGATATCTCACCAACACCTCAAACTAAACATGTCCAAAACTGAACTCCTCATTTTTCCCATCACTATACCATCTTCTCTCTTTCACAAGACCATAATCTTGGCATTGTCCTTGACTCAACTCTTTCATTCAATGTACATATTCCGTCTGACACTAAATCCTGGTTCTACCTTCATAACATTGCTAAAATCCACCCTTTCCTCTCCATCAAAACTTCTACCAACTTAATCCAAGCACTTATAATTACTGCATCAGCTCCTTGCTGAGCTCCCTGTCAGTCAGTCAATCATATTTATTGAGTGCTTACTGTGTGCAAAGTAGTGTACTGAGCACTTGGGAGAGTACAACACAACAGACACATTCCCTGCCCACAATGATCTTGCAGTCTAAAGAGGGAGACAGACATTAATTTAAATAAATAAAATTACAGATATGAACATAAGTGCTCTGGGGCTTGGAGTGGGGATGAATAAAGGGAGCAAGTCAGGGAGATGCAGAAAGGAATGGGAGAAAAGGAAAAAGGGGGCTTAGACAGGGAAGACCTCTTGGAGGAAAGGTGCCTTCAAAAAGGCTTTGAAGCAAGGGAGTGTAATTGTCGGGTATGAAGAGTGAGGACATTCCAGGCCAGAGACAGGATTGGGCGAGAGATCGGCGGTGAGATAGATGAGATCGAGGTACAGTGAGAAGGTTAGTATTGGAGGAGCTGGGCTGTAGAAGGAGAATAGCAAGGTGAGGTAGGAGTGGGCAAGGTTATTGAGTGCTTTAAAGCTGACTGTGATGAGTTTCTGTGTGATGCGGAGGTGGATGGGCAACCACTGAGGTTCTTGAAGAGTGGGAAAACCTGTATTGAATGTTTCTGTAGAACAATTATCTGGGCAGCAGAGTGAAGTATGGGCCTGAGTGGGGAGACAGGAGGAAGGGAGGTCAACAAGGAGCCTGAGACAGTAATCAGGGTGGTATTGGATAAGTGTTTGGATTAACGTGGTAGAAGTTTGGATAGGGAGGAAAGGGTAGATTTTAGAGGTGTTGTGAAGGTCTAGCTGATGCAATTTAGTGATTGATTGAAAATGTAGGCTGAATGAGAAAGCAGGGTCAAGGATGATACCAAGATTAAGGGCTTGAGAGACAGGAAGGATGGTTGTATCTTCTACGGTGTTGGGAAAGTCAGGGGAAGGATAGGGTTTGGGTGGGAACATAAAGAGTTCAGTTTTAGACATGTTAAGTTTGAGGTGACAGCAGGGCATTCAAATAGAGATGTCCTAAAGGCAGGAGGAAAAGCAAGACTGCAGAGAAGGAAAGAGTTCAGGGCTGGAGATGTAGATTTGGGAATCTGCTTCCTGTCTCTCCCCACTCTGGTCCATATTTAACTCTGCTGCCTGGATCATTATTCTATTAAGAAATTCAGGACAGGTTTCCCCAGTTCTCAGCAACCTCCAGTGCTTGCCCAATCACTTCTGCATCAAACAGAAATTCTTCACCATTGGCTTTAAAACACTTGATCACCTTACCCTCTCCCACCTTACATTGCTGAATTCCCACAACTTAGCCCATTCACTTTGCTCCTCTAATGCCAATGTACGCACTGTACCTTGATCTCATCTATATAGCCACCGGCCCCTTTCCAACCCCTTGCCTTTGACCTGCAACTCCCTCACCTTCCAGAGCAGACCACCATTCTCCCCACCTTCAAATGTTTTAAAAATCATATCTATAATAACCCTCCCCCAACTAAATTCTAGTCTCCCCTACCCCCTTTCTCCCTTCTGCAGCACCCTGGCATTTGGGTTTGTACCCTTTAAGCACTTGATATTCACCCCACCCTCAGACCCACACCATTTACACAGATAACCATATTTTATTTTAATAATAGTAATAATAATAATGGTGGCATTTGTTAAGCACTTACTATGTGCCAAACACTGTTCTAAGCACTGGGGGAATACAAGATAATCAGGTTGCCCCACATGGGGCTCACAGTCTTAATCCCCATTTTACAGATGAGGTAACTGAGGCTCAGAGAAGTTAAGTGACTTGCCCAAAGTCACACAGCTAACAAGTGGCAGAGCTGTGATTAGAACCCACAACCTCTGACTCCCAAGCCTGTGCTCTTTCCGTGTCTCTCTCCCACTCTAGACTGTAAACCTTATGGGCAGGGGACATATTTACCAACTCTGTTGCATTGTATTCTCTCAAGAGATTAGTATGGTGTAAGTACTCAATAAATGTCAATTGATTAACAATCTCAACATTCTCCTCCCCTTCGCTCTAGCTAAATCTGCCAATCTGAGCAGTTTCATCCCCTTTACTCTGATTAGATAAGCAACCCCCACTCAAACTGAGGTCCAATGAGAGAAATTTGGTTGTTGATGATTTGATTTTAATTTATGTAAATGTCAACAATTGGTGACTGACTTGTGGATGAGTCATCACTTTCCCTTGTCATGAAGTAGACTGCCTTTGATATCTCCTCATATCTTGATGTTTTCTATTATATGTATACATATAATTTTGTGCTCTTCTGTCCTGCTCAATGAATATATAAGTATATGTACACATTTATACACACACACATATGTGTGTATGTCCATTTATATATGTGCCCACATACATATATGTATGTATATATGTATGTCTGTGTATGTCAAGCACTTAGTACAGTGCTCTGCACACAGTAAGTGCTCAATAAATACAATTGAATGAATGAATGTATGTATATACACATAGATTGAGCTGGTCAGAACAACAACAAAAAAGATTCAAAATTCAGAAAATGGATGCTGTAAGGAATGACTAACCCTTTTCAGCCTCCTTTCCTCCATTTTATTCCCTATCAAATCCAACTAGTTTAGTATTCACTGAAAAGAGTGAGCAATGAACATCATGTTAAATGTAAAATATGTACATATTTTACTCGATTTAGTCTACATTCACATACCCTGCATTTTCTACTTAATCGTGGACCACAAAAAGCACAGAGTTAAAGGAAATAGGAAGGCTAAGGGTTACCTACTGACTCTTCAAATGTAAGATGTTTTATTGGGAGAGATGCTACCAGCTAGTTGCTCTCCCTGTCCACAGTAGACTAAGCAAGAGGAAGTTGTCAAACTAAAAGAGAGATTTTGGTTGGGTATAGAACGTTTTGTCTCAGCATGATCCAAATCCAGAACAGGCTGCCAAGAGAGACTATGGAGCCTCCATCCCGGGTGGATTGGAAAGGAGAAAATAGACCTTCCTCTATTCTCGCTAAAGTTTGCCATTTCTCTTCTTGGAGACAGCAGACTGGACCAGATGCTCTCTCAAGGATCCTACCACCAGCAATTTGATTCTGAGATTCTATTCACAAAAGTGACATTTCTGGGTTCCTGTCATTGTATTACAATGTAAATTTTACATAGTCACAATGTTTCCGAGACTACATAGTGCTTTTTTTGAGAAGGTTTTATGTTGAAAGCCAATTCTTTTCCTTTGAGAGCCTCAAATCCAACTTCTCTGTGCCTCGGTTACCTCTTATGTAAAATGGAGATTAAGTCTGTGAGCCCTATGTGGGACAGGGATTGTGTTTATCCCAATTACCTTGTACCTACCCCAGCAGGTATGGTGCCTGGCCCTCAGTAAGTGCTTAACGAATGTCATTAAAAAAAATCACCCCGCAGGGTCCACATATGAATCCCATGAAAGCATAAAAAAAATCTCTTTTTTATAGTGATAGTTCAGGTCTGAAGAAAAGAAACTTTCCCATTCCAAAGTATAAACAAAAGGAATAATTCCCACTATCATCTTGGTGAATAGACAGGATCAGATTAAGTTTGTAGTGGGCCAAAATTTGCCCCTTCCCATCTACCCCAGTGTGGCTCCTGTTCCTGTTTCTTCAAAGTCAGTCCCCTCCCTGACTGCTGGCGGGGTCTTTTCCCCTCAGAGCTGTGGTCCACAAGCCAGGAAATAATGAAAGAGTTGCAGGACCTGATGGGAAGGCTGTGATGGAGCCTGCAGTGTGGTAGGGGCATGGGCAGAATGAACAATAGCAGATCTGTGTCAGCATTCCCTTTAGCCCCATGGTTAAAGAAGCCCTGCTGGCGTGTAGGAAAAATTCACAAATTTCTGGGCATGATTGTGAGGGTTGAAGAAAGCTTTCAGTTTGGAAAGGAGAACATGAAAAGGATTCATTGTATGTATCCAATCTAGTACATGTGTTTGTTCTTGTTTTTTATTTAATAACCAAGTGGCATTTTAAACATCTGTGTAGGGATATGTTCAGATTATATCAGACAGGACGACAAATGCTTTAGTGCCATTAGGAGTGAATAGCAGTTTCAAATCTCATTGTGAGAGAAACAAACAAGGATTAAAGAGTTACAGCACCAAAAGGAGCATTTAAACAGCACCAAAACACAGCAAGGGGGAGTTGTGGTGGGGAGAGTGCTCTCCATTGCTCCTAGCCATACTTGAGGATTCCATCAAGGAAGGATGGTCAATTTTCTGTTTCTGTGGTCTTTCCAGTTCACAGAAGTTTTTGACATTTTAGGCTTTTTTCTCTTTAATAATATTCAGTGGTCCTGTATCCTTCTTTGCTGGAGAACAAATTAATCCTTCCTTTTCACAGCCAAATTTGGACTTGGTGGTTCTGCACAGAATTCCAACCACATCCGGGACAAAGCTTTATGAATTGGTTAGCAACCCCCAGTAACAAGATTAATAAATTCCTCAGGGCTGGTGAAATCGTGTTCCCAAAGCAACTATCGACCAAACCTGGCACTAAGCACTATTTGAATATTCACGTTATTACTGCAGCTGCTGGAGACCTAGCAGCTCATGATTCATTGGCTCTAGCAATGGTTTGATATTGAACAAAGTAGCTTTATGAAAATCAATAGAATGACTACAGTTACCAAATGTATTGCTTTTATGATATTAAGAACCATAAAGCAAACATGACAGCAGGAAAATAATGATGACCTGATGTACCAACATGAAAGAGTTCTATCATGAGAGTGTGTGTTAGCTTTTCCTAGTGTACCTTGGATTTTTCGTACAGGAAATCAACTGCATGTTTACTTTTATTTTTGCAGTAAAAACCATTTGAAGAGATGCCTGCAATGGGAAATGTACTGTTTAAGGCCTTTTACAGGGTAGAATAAAGGAACCACTGAAAGGTTTGCCTGGATCGCTTCCCACTCCCCTAATGAGGGCTGGCATGACCGTGACAGGGCTTGTGTGTGCCTGAGTGGCCGCACCGCTCCTCCCCACTACAATTTATGGGTGAAACATCGACTTCCGGCTGCGTTCACCGTGTGCTTTGGGTCACGTAACTGAACTGTACCTCGCAGCTGGCCAAAACTCACCGCTTTGACTCTAAATTACAGTCTGGAAAGTAGCAACATGCATGATCATGCAGCCGAGGGCAGAGTCAGCCAAGTCCGTGTCTTTCCATACAGCTAAATTAATGGGGTCCATGGCCGAGCCCTCACAGGGCAAAATTCAGTGCAATTTGAAAATATTTTACAGAATCCACGTTTTTCTTAACATCCCTAAAAAGACCTGCCAGTTTGCCAGCTAATGATAACGGAACTCGTTATTAAGCAGTTGTTGCTGCAAGAGCCGCCCATAAGGCAGGGCTCAGGGAACAATTATATCTCACCCTGTCACCTTCCCAGTACCGCCTCACTAGTGATACTTTTGCCACCTGCCACTGAAGGGGGAAAGCAAGAGTCATCACTCACCTGAACTGGAGTCATTGTCCTCCCTCTCCCTTGTTTCCCTCCACCCCTACCATCCTGCCCAGTCAGACACTGCATACACTCAATTTGACCAGTATGTGTGTTTCCCCCTAGGTGTTTTGACTAGAGTGCTGTAAGAGAATTAGGGATCATTCTTCTGGCTAGCTTGTTTGGATATAATGTGTCACATTCATTCATTCAATCGTATTTATTGAGCGCTTACTGTGTGCACAGCACTGTACTAAGCACTTGGTCACACTGTTGGAAGAAATGGTTGTGCATATGCCCATGGCACTGGACGTGACGAGGCCCTCAGTAGTAATAATTGTGGTATTTGTTAAGAGTTTACTATGTGCCAAACACTGTATTGAGCACCAGGATAGATACAGATGGGGCTCAGAGACCAAGTAGGAAGAAGAATAGGTATTGAATCGCCATTTTGCAGATGAAGGGAGAAAAAGAGAAGTTAAGTGACCTGCCCAAGGTCACACAGCAGACAAGTGGCAGAGCAAGGATTAGAACCCAGTCCCCTGACTGAGAGCCCATGCTCTTTCAACTAGGCCACACTGCTTTTCTGCTAATTTTTCCTAAAGCAAGTTTTTGAAAGAATGTGATCCCCAGCATTTCAGGAGAATGGGGTGTAACCTCGCCAGTGTGTTTCATTCATTCATTCATTCAGTAGTATTTATTAAGCACTGTGTGCAGAACACTGTACTAAGTGTTTGGGAAAGTACAATACAACAATAATAATAATAACATTGTTATTTGTTAAGCGCTTACTATGTGCCAAACACTGTTCTAAGCACTGGGGTAGATACAAGGTAATCAGGTTGTCCCATGTAGGGCTCACGGTCTTCATCCCCATTTTACAGATGAGGTAACTAAGGCACAGAGAAGTTAAGTGACTTGCCCAAGGTCACACAGCTGACATGCGGCAGAGCCGAGATTAGAACCCATGACCTCTGACTGCTAAGCCTGTGCTCTTTCTAATAAGCCACATAACAATAAACCATGATGCTCTCTGTCCATAATGAGCTCACAGTCTAGAGGAGGGGAGACAGACATGGATATAAATAAGCAGATATCAGTACAAATAAATGAAATCACAGATATATACATAAGTACTGTGGGGCTGGGAGAGGGGGGAAGACCAAAGGGAGAAAGGCTGGGTGATGGCGGAAGGGAGTGGGAGACAAAGAAAAGTGGGGCTTAGTCTGGGAAGCCCTCCTGGAGGAGATGTGCCTTCAATAAGGTTTTGAAGGGGTGGGGGTGGGGTTGTCTGGCAGATGAGGAGGGAGGGCATTCCAGGCCACAGGCAAGACATGGGCAATGGATCGGTGGCGAGACAGGTGAGATCAAGTCACAGTAAGAAGATTAGCACCTGAAGAGTGAAGTATGCGGGCTGGGTTATAGAAGGAGAGAAGTGAGGTAAGGTAAGAGGAGGCAAGGTGATGGAGTGCTTTAAAGCCAATGGTGAGGAGTTTTTGTTTGATATGAAGGTGGATAGGCAACCTTGGAGATTTTTGAGGAGGGGGCAACATGTCCTGAACGTTTCTGTAGAAAGATGATCTGGGCAGCAGAATGAAGTATGGACTGGAGAGGGGAGAAGCAGGAGGTTGAGGGGTCAGCAAGGAGGCTGATGTAGTAATCTAAGTGGGATAGGATAAGTGACTGTATTAAAGTGGTAGCAGTTTGGATGGAGAGGAAAGGGCGGATTTTAGGCATGTTGTGAAGGTGGGACCAGCAAGATTTGGTGATGGATTGAATATGTGGGTTGAATGAGAGAGAGGAGTCAAGGAAAATGCTAAGGTTATGGGTTTGAGACAGGAAGATGATGGTGTCATCTACAATGATGGGAAAGTCAGGGAGAGGACAGGGTTTGGGTGGGAAGATAAGGAACTCTGTTTTGGATATGTTAAGTTTGAGGTGATGGTAGGACACCCCACTAGAAGTGTCTTGAAGGCAGGAGGAGATGCAAGACTGGAGAGAGGGAGAGAGATCAGGGGACGAGATGCTGACTTGGGTATTAACTGCATGGAGATGGTAGTTGAAGTGTTGGGACTGAAGGAGTTCTCCAAGGGAATTAGTGTAAATGGAGAATAGAAGGGGACTGAGAACTGAACCTTGAGGGACCCCCACAGTTAGGGGGTGGAAGGCAGAGGAGGAGCCCGTGAAGGAGAATGAGGATGAACAGCCAGAGAGATAATAGAAGAGGACAGAGTCAGTGAAGCCAATGTTGAATATGCTTCTAGGAGAAGGGGGTGGGCCAAAGTGCCAAAAGGCAGCTGAGAGGTCGAGGAGGATTAGAATGGAGCAGGAGCCATTGGATTTGGCAAGAAGGTGAACACTGGTGACCTCTAAGAGGGTGGTTTCTGTGGAGTGTAGGGGATCCAGGAGAGAACTGGAGGACAGGAATTTGAGACAATGGGTTTAGATGACCCACTCAAATAGTTTGGAAAGGAATGGTAGGAGGGAAATGGGGCAAAAACTGGAGGGAGCTTTAGAGTCAAGGGTGGCTTTTTTTTAGCATGAGGGAGATCCCTCTCCCAATTAGCCTCTCCATCACCCACAGTCTATACCAGATGCATACTAACTACCACTCTCACACAGACTGCTCCTTCTTGTGGAGCAGAGAAGGATGGCAAGTGACAAAAGAAGCAGCACGGACTAGTGGAAAGAGCACGGGCTTGGGAGTCAGAGGTCATGGGTTCTAATTCCAGCTCTGCCACTTATCATCTGCATGACTTTGGGCAAGTCACTTAATTTCTGTAAAATGGGGATTAAGACTATGAGCCCCCCATGGGGCAACCTGATCACCTTGCATTTCCCCCAGTGCTTAGAACAGTGCTTGTTACATAGTAAGTGCTTAACAAATACCATTATTATTATTAATAAAAGCCACTCCCATCTGAGTACTGAGTAATCAATCAATGATATTTATTGAACACTTACTGTGTGCAGAGCACTGTACTGAGCACTTGGCAGAGCTCTGTCCTTTCTCACCCTCTATTTCTAGACTGCTGCTTATTAGCAGGGATTGTCTCTACTTGTTGCTGAATTGTACTTTCCAAGAGCTTAGTACAGTGCTCTGCACACAGTAAGACCTCAATAAACACGATTGAATGAATGAATGGGGCTGCCACTGGCTGTGAGATCCTCCTCTAAGCTTCTTGTGGGCAGGGACTGTCTACCAACTCCATCACATTGTTCACTCCCAAACGCTTTAGTACAGTGCTCTGCCCATAGTAAGACCTCAGTAAACACTATTGAATGAATGAATGAATGGTGCTGCCACTGGTTGTGAGATCCTCCTCTAAGCTTCTTATGGGCAGGGACTGTGTCTATCAACTCTATCACATTGTTCACTCCCAAAAGCTTAGTGCAGTGCTCTGCCCACAGTAAGTCATCAATAAATACCATTGGTTGATTGGTTGGAGCCCACTGAATTCACATCATTTATTCCTAATGTATAATGGAGTAGCTGCATCCCAAACCTAGACTTCATCAAATTTTCAATTAGACTTGTTGCTGCTCAACAGCTGACCCTTTGAGGTGGAGTTTCAAGGTAGCTGAACTAATTTTTCACTTCTGATGTTTCTATTTTACAGCCCAGATTGCACTTCAATGAAAATAGATATTTTCTTCATTCAACAAATATATTAGATATATTAGGTATTTATCAAAGTCTAATAATCCTTAAATTTTTAAATTTTCTAGTGAATTTCTGGGTCAAAAAGCTCCCCTGGAGACATAATCCTACCTCAGTCCTTCTTAGTATGCCTATAACATACACATGCTTCTCTGAACAGGGCTAGAGGAAATGCACAAGTGGGTCTGGGTTAACTGAAATTAGATTTAGAACTCCTTGCATTCCCACACACAAAAAATCACCCTAAAAATTTCCATTTCAATCCAAAAATAGCTTTGTGTAAAAAGTGACTTGCTTCAGTTTCTCCTATAATCATGTTCCTTGCAAAACAAAGTAGTGGGTGGACTTACTTTGAAAATCTATGAAACACTTGTAAAAGCGATAGACGAGGAGAAAAATAACCCGAGGAGAAAAATAACCCATTCCATCTGGTAGATCTGAAATAAACATCAGCTTTCGGGACTTGTATTTGAAACTGACCTATATTCTCACAAGGACTTCCCACTCTTACCTGAAAGTCGAATGAAGAGAGAAAAAACTAGGGGAGTGAGATTTAGTAATTGATTTTAGGATTTGCCCGTTTTTGTAGAGAAGAAAAAACCTCTTTCTGCCAACCAAATGCCTATTCAGTCATTATTTAATTTTAGATGTAAAGTAAATATGATTTGCTGCAGTATGGAAATTGAAAGGTCCAGACTGTTCAGAGTAGGAAGAAGCTGGGACTGTGATTTTTAAGCAAGGGTCCCTAACAATGAGGTGTCTTTAACTCTGACCCCCAGGTGGGTGGTTTTTTCTGTTGGAAAAACAACAAAATAGTAATGGTATTTATTGTTATAAATATGTGCCAACCATGCTAAATGTTGGGGTGCATACAAGAGATCATATTGGGCACAATCCTTGCCTCCAGTCTAAAAAGGAAGAAGAAGAAGAATGAGGAGGAGGAAGAGGAGGAGAAGAAGAAGAAGATGCATTTTAGAACAATTTTACAGATGAAGAAACTGAGGCATAGAGAGGTTAAGTGACTTGCTCAAGGTCACACGCAGCAGGAATGAAGCCAAGCCTGGATGAGAATCTGCAGCATGGAAAGAGCACAGGGCTGGGAGACAGGGGTTCCAATACCAGTTCCACCATTTGCTGCTATGTGACCTTAGGCAAGTCACTTAATTTATCTGTGCCTTGGTTTCCTTATCTTTAAAATGGGAACTAAATACCTGTTTTCCTTCCCTTTTACAATGTGAGTCCTATGTGGGACAGGGACTGTCCCCTTGTGCTTACCATATAGTAATACCAATATTACTATTATTTCTATTTTCATTATAATTAATAATAGTATTACTATTATTGACTTAATCTCAACTGTGTCACTTGTCACTGTGTGACCTTGGGCAAGTCACTTCTCTGTGCCTCAGGTACCTCATCTGTAAAATGGGGATGAAGACTTTGAGCCATACCTGGGACAACCCGATTACCTTGAATCTACCCCAGTGCTTAGAACAGTGTTTGGCATATAATAAGTGCTTAACAAATACCAACATTATTATATATACGGTCCTCGGCACCAGGGTTTATTTGTGGGATGGCTAAAAAAATGGTTAAAGACAGAGGGGGATACTATCCATTTGCTCAAAATGGATTTTATTTTCCATTTGTCTATCACTGAAGAATAACTGAGATTCAGTTCGTATTTGAATTCACTGCTTTGCCCATCTCACTGAATATACGGCTGAAATTTGAGTGACCAAAAAGGAATTTGGGGAGTGCAGAGAATCAAAATCCCAAATAGAATTTATAACTCAAGTTCTCGACTTTTTGCAAGCTTTCAAAATAATGTGAAAATATCTTCCTGTTCCTACATGATCCCATTTAGCTCAGCTAAGTACAAGTCAGGCTTCAGTATGGAAAAGAGTTCTCAGGAGCATTAAAAACTAAAATTTCTCAGACCATAGCAATGATTACGTAGTCAAATATGTACAGGCTTCAGCAGTTTCCTAAAAAATCTTTCATGAAATCCTCTGGCCACTTTCTATAAACGCAAGTTAAAGCTAAAGAGATCCACCAAGAAAATAATTTGGTTAGCAAATTCAAAATGGAAAATTCGTGCATTTCAATACAGGAATCAAAAACTGATTATATTCACCAGTATTTTATAGTAATGTTAAGAAATCTCAAGAAATTGAGAAAGAGCCCAAATCTTACCAAATTTTCTTTAATTCCAAACTTTCACTTTTTAGTCTTTTGTCAAAGGAAGACTGTCAAACGTGGCTAAGTGGAAAGAGTACGGGCTTTGGAGTCAGAGGTCATGGGTTCGAATCCCAGCTCCACCACATATCTGCTGTGTGACCTTGGGCAAGTCACTTAATTTCTCGGAGCCTCAGTTACCTCATCTGTAAAATGGGGATGATGACTGTGAACCCCATGTGGGACAACCTGATCACCTTGTATCCCCCCCAGCGCTTAGAACATAGTAAGCACTTAACAAATGCCATTATTATTATTATTAAAGATAACAATGAATAGTTTCACTTCAACAAATCAATCAATAGTATTTATTGAATGCTTACTGTGGGCAGAGCACTATCCTGAGCACTTGAGAAGATATAATATAACAGAGTTGGTAGACATGTTACCTGCCCACAGTGAGCTTACAGTCTGGAAGAGGAGACAGACATTAATACAAATAAAAAATTTACAGATGTGCACTTGAGTGCTGTGGGATTGAGGTAGGACAAACCCTTCTTCAAAGAAGCATGAAGAACACATTGAAGAAGGGCAACCACATCTTTATGAATATGCAAGAATAAAAAACACCCTTCACAAAGTTATTGAACTTTCCCAGCAGGCTGTGCCATGGGAATAGCTAGGAGGCAGACATCAATTTCAGAAAAGGAGAGGCTATTAAAATTTCTCTCTTTTTTTTAAAGTCCTTTTTCATCTTGAAAAGGGTGATCTACTATCCACAGGCAAGAAGTTCAGTGGGGATTATTTGTATGGCATACGCAGGGATTTTTAGTATCTACACACTTCTATTAGGCTATAACTGTGTCTTTGGGAATCATCTAACTACTGTGACAGCCATTCCCCTCTAAAGTCTTTTTCTTCTTAATTGTACCATATCTGAAAAGAAGGGGTTAGTGAGGAGACTCCTATTTTCAGCTGCCTTTATCCTTAGCTATAAAGCAGAACAGACAGGTTCTAAGTGCAAAGGAGGGGTGTGTAGGGTGAAATGACAAAAACCCCACTTCTTTGAAAACTAGTGCTAAGTGTAAAAATGAGTGACTAAAGGGGACAGACATGGTCTTTTGACACAATGGTTACTTTGATTCCCATAGTGCTGGCCATCATTGGAACAAGCCCACAGAAATGGATTCTGGGCCATTTAATGCCTAGAAAAAGATAGTTAGAAAATATACTGTTAGATTCAATTATTAAGGGTTTGGGAAATTTTCTGCCTTAGGGTCTCTGCCAGTAAGGCTTCTTTCACAGGTGTCTCGACCCCAGAGCTAGTTGAAGGCCCTTCTCTCCCAAGACGCCTTCCCTGACTAAGCCCTCATTTCCTCTCCTCCCGCTTCCTTCTGAGTTGCCCTTGCACTTGAATTTCCTCCCTTTATTCACCCCACCCTCAGCCCTACAGCACTTATGCAATTTATTTATTACATAATATATAATTTAATTATGTAATATATTTATTTATATTAATGTCTGTCTATATGCTTACTATGTGCAATGCACTGTTCTAAGTGCTGGGGAGGTTACAAGGTGATCAGGTTGTCCCACGGGGGGCTCACAGTCTTAATCCCCATTTTACAGATGAGGGAACTGAGGCACAGAGAAGTTAAGTGACTTGCCCCAATTCACACAGCTGACAATTGGCAGAGTGGGGATTTGAACCCATGACCTCTGACTCCAAAGCCCGGGATCTTTCCACTGAGCCACGCTGCTTTTCTTTTGCTTAGCTAATGAGCACCTGGTGCCCTAGTCATGCCCTGAGCTGCCATAGTCCAAAAGAAGCAATATCCTGACTGAGGCCCTCTGGAGAGCCGGATGCCTGGGTCCCACCCCGCCTTGTCCCAAGAAGTGGGGGTGATGGCTTGGTTTCCCCAGCTGTCTCCCCTCTCGCCATTCTGCCGGCTGTGACTTATCCCCTGCTTTGTGCTCCCAGCTCCAATTTCTCAGGCATCATTCTGGTCACAATGACTGCACCCAGATTACCACCTCTGTTTGAGGGGTGGGACTGCTCCTGGACCACCATTCATTCATTCAATCATATTTATTGAGCACTTACTGTGTGCAGAGCACTATACTAAGCGCTTGGGAAGTACAAGTATAGGTCAAGCACTTTTCTAAATGCTGGGGTATATACAAAATAATCAGATTAGACCCCCCTGGGCCACCTGGGGCTCACAGGGAGGGAAACCAGGTATTTAGTCCCCATTTTCAGGTTCCCCAGGAACTCCAACCCCTGCTGCAGCTGGCTGCTATCCCTTCACCACCACCCCCCACATCCTGTAGAGACTCTCCATAGGCAGCTGTCAATGCATCTGGGATTAAAGCACTTGGTTTCCATAGCAATGGGGCCAGCCACTCCACCAACTTGTACTTCCCAAGTGCTTAGTACAGTGCTCTGCACACAGTAAGCGCTCAATAAATATGATTGATTGATTGATTTATTACTGGAGAGAGCAGACCCAGGCAGCTCGGTGAGGGAAGGTGATACAAGCAGGGAAGGTGAGAGCTGGCCAGCAAAAGTGAGAGGGGAGGTAGCCAGCCTAAACAGAACTGGCTCACCGCAGCTTGGGGCAAAGAGGATGATGATGATGATGATGATGATGGTATTTGTTAAGTGCTTACTATGTGCCAAGCACTGTTTTAAGCACTAGGGGGGGAGGGGGATACAAGGTGATCAGGTTGTCCCACGTGGGGCTCACAGTCTTCATCCTCATTTTACAGATGAGGTAACTGAGGCACAGAGAAGTTAAGTGACTTGCCCAAAGTCACACAGCTGACAAGTGGCGGAGCCAGGATTAGAACCCATGACATCTGACTCCCAAGCCCGTGCTCTTTCCACAGAGCCATGCTGCTTCCCGTGTGTTAATGTGTTCCTAAGAGTGCTATCAACTAACCTAATAGCAACTAACCTGACATAAAATTCAAATTAGAGTGGAGCCATTTGATTTTTCACAATAGCTAAGCTTTTGGAAAATACATTTTCAAATATTTGCTAATAATCAGCAATCGTATTTATTGAGCGCTGTGTGCAGAGCAATAATAATAATAATAATAATGATAATAATAACTGTGGTATTTGTTATGGATTTAGCATGTTCCAGGCACTGTACTGAGAGCTGGGGTAGATACGAGCAAATCGGGTCTATATCGGTAATTTATTTATATTAATGTCTGTCTCCTCCACTTGACTGTGAACTTGTCGTGGGCAGGAATGTGTCTATTTCTCTTGATATATTGTACTCTCCCAAGGACTCAGTACAGTGCTTTGCACACAGTTAAGTGCTCAATAAATACGACAATGAATGGATGAATCAAAGGTTGGACACAATCCCTGTCCCACATGGGGTTTACAGTCTTAATCCCCATTTACAGAGGTGGTAACTGAGGCACAGAGAAGTTAAGTGAATTGCCCAAGGTTGCACAGCAGATAAGTGGCAGAGAGGAATTAGAACCCAAGTCCTTCTGACTCTCAGGCCCGAACTCTATCCACTAAGCCACAGCTGCTTCTCTAAGCAGCAATAATCAAGTCAGCCTATTACTCCAGTTATGGCACGGATGCTTGGGTCAATAATTACTTTACCGTCACTGCTATTTCTTGGTTTAGGTCAGTCACCATTTCTGAGAACAATGCGCTCCTTTTCCTTCTCCCTCATGGCTCCCCGTCCACAGTGCACCTCTCCAGCTCAGGCATAGATCCTGGTGGCTCTAATGCCTGCTGAGTTATCTTTACTCCAAATGGCAGGGAATTCCCAGAAGGACCTACCACAGTTTCCAGCTTTACTCCTAGTGGCGGTGGCACTTGATTTAAACAAAGGACACCTGAGTGGTTAGAGGGGTATGAGAGGACCAGGAAACTCCACAGGAATAGAATACGGGCCTGGATGAGGGGTGGGGCTGCCAGAAAGTGACTCTAGACTGTATGTTCATTGTGGGCAGGGAACGTGTCTACCAACTCTATTGTACTGTACTCTCCCAAATGCTTAGTTCAGTGCTCTGCACACAGTAGGCACTCAATAAATACCACTGACTGATGGATACAGTGTGATTTTGACTTTCCTTTAGCGTTCAACTGGTTCCAAAATGGAACCTAATTGCACAAAAGTCTAAAGTAAAACATACCCTGTGATACAGCAGTCATGATACAGTCAATCTTATTTATTGAGCACTTACGTTGATTCATTCAATTCAGTCATATTTGCTGAGCGCTTACTGTGTGCAGATCCCTGTACTAAGCACTTGGGAGAATACAATACAACAATAAACAGACACATTCCTTGCCCACAACAAACTTATAGTCCAGAGGGATTGATACAAGCCACAATGGGGAAGAATGTACTTTGGAAATATCCTGGGATATGCCTGTGTAGTGTTGGGTAGCCTTTAGATAATTCACTCATTCAATCATATTTATTGAGCGCTTACTGTGTGCAGAGCACTGTACTAAGTGCTTGGAAAGTACAAGTTGGCAACATATAGAGATGGTCCCTACCCAACAAAGGGCTCACAGTCTAATTGAAAAAGCACAAGTCTAGAAGTCAGAGTATGTGGGTTCTAAACCCAGCTCCTGCTGTGTATTCTTGGACAAGTCACTTGACTTCTTTGTGCCTCAGTTTTCTCAACTGTAAAATAGGAATTCAAACCCTGCTCTCCCTTATACTTAGACTGTGTGCTCCATGTGAGACAGGGACTGTATCCAACCTGATTATCTTATATCTACCCCAGCACTTAGAACAGTGCTTGACATATTAGAACAGTGCTTGGCACATAGTAAGCGCTTAACAAATACCATAATTATTACTATATAATAAGCACCTAAAACCATAAACAAATACCATCGATGGATAAGTTCTGACCTTTCATACTTGTAAGAATGGCAAGTCTGGAGGAATCTGCTTTCAGTTTAGTAGTCTATGTTTATGCTGATAAACCTACTGATTTTTCTCTGTTTGTGTAAAGTACCCTGCAGACCATTACTGAAGAAAACTGATTTAAACTAAGCCAGTGCAGGCATGAAAGTAAAAGAAAGACTGAGGCTGCTCCTGAAAAACTTTAAATGGAAAGAAAAATTTCAATTCAGAACTTGCAACTTCTCATCTACACTACCATTTTACTTTCTATTAGAGCTAGTTGAGTCCTCAGCAATAAAGAGAGACAATCCCTGTCCGCAACGGGCTCAAACCTGGGAGAAGGCAATGCCCAAACAGTAAGCTCTTTGTGGGCAGGGAATGTATCGGTTATATTGTATTCTCCCAAGCACTGAGTACAGTGCTCTGCATGCAGTAAATGCTCAGTAGATAACCAATCATGTTTATTGATTAATATCTCATCATCTAGAAACTAGGACAAAGGATGGCAGAAAACTATTTCAGTGAATAAGTTCAATACCTTTTGAGAATGCTCACTAAAACCTAAATTCTTGAATTTTCACAGAATTGACAGTAATCTAGAGATCATTTCTGAGCAGCTGAAAAATATCTTATAAATTCTTGGACAGAGTGTAAGCTACTTTAATTTCCATTTTAATACTTTAACTGCTCATTTTAGTCCTACTCTAAAGAATAAGCAATTGCTTCTCTGTAATATTAAAACATCTAATCCACATCCAAATTTTGACATGCTTTCTTGCCAGTATGCTTAGTACTATTTCCTGACAATAAATGTGATTGAATGAATTTCTCTCATAAATGATTGAATGCATTTCTCTGGTGAAGATCATTTGCATTCTTTTTATATGTAAAGGGCAAGAATCAGACTACGTAGATTTAATTGAGGGAAATATTGGCTTCCTTCCACTTTAGAAGGCCTTCATTTGTGTAACACTCACATGACTTCCAAATTATCCCCTGATTCCCTATGCTCCATCTGGAACTAGATGTCATTGTCTAAACCGCATATTAGCAGAAATGAATTCTGAAAATATATCTTCCTTCTCAGGTCGTTAAAGCAAGCATGTCCTATGTTTTCTGTTTTCCCACCTAATAAAGAATTCAAGCATGCCTCCAGGACTCAAACACTGTACTCATAATACTCAGGGAAGCATCCTATGCAGCTTTCAGTGGAGGACAGAAGCAGATAGGAAAGTATAAAGCATGGTAGTATAAAGCTGAGAAACCAGAGGTGAGAGAGATGCCAGATCTCTCTCTTGTTTGGTTCTAATGGCAATGACAAGGAAATTAGCCATCTTGTAAGGGAGAGGATCCATCTATTTAGGGGTGTTGTGTCTATGGAATGGATGAGACAATCACACCTCAAAAAGGAACCAGTAACAAAGATAAAGCAAGAAAGCTGAGGTAGTTGCACATAGTCTATTCTGCCAAACCTCAGTTTTCTCAAAATTAACAGGACAGAGACTTTTCACTAACATCTGACTGAAACAGAAGTCATAGGTTTGCAACTATATAAGACCCTGCACCTAGAATGCTTTGTACAGTTTCATGTAAATGCCCTGTTGTAAGTGCTGGGGTAGGTACAAGTTAATCAGGTTGCTTAACTGAGGGAAATATCCAAGTCCCTGTCTTGGATGGGGTTCACCATTTAGGTAAGAGGGGGAACAGAAACACAGATAAATAAAGTGACTTACCCAAGGTCATATAGCAAGCAATTGGTAGAGATGGTATGTTAACCCGTTGAGGGCAGGGATTGTCTCTGTTGCTGAATTGTACTTCCCAAGTGCTTAGTACAGTGCCCTGCACACAATAAGCGCTCAATAAGACTGAATGAATATTAGAAACTGGGTCATCCTTTTTTTTTTTTAAAAATGGAATTTGTTAAGCACTTACAATGTGTCATACACTGTTCTTAGCGCTGGGGTAGGTACAAGTTGATTAGGTCGAACACAGTCCCTATCTCGCAAGGGGCTCACAGTCTACTATGAGGGAGTACAGGTATTTAATCCCCATATTACAGTTGAGGAAACTGAGGCATAAGAAGTTACTTGCCCAAAGTTACACAGCAAGGAACTGGCACAACCCAAATTAGAACCCAGGTCCTCTGACCACCGGGCCCATGTTCTTTCCGCTAAGCCACATTGCTTCTCTTGTATTCTTCCAAGCATGCAATACAGTGCTCTGCACGCAGTAAATACTAAGTAAATATCATTGGTTGATTAATTTGCTGCATTTTGGGTAGGACATCATAATAATAATAATAATAAAAAGGAACAGAAAAGGATAACCAAAACAATAAGAGGAATGGAGAAGCTTCCATTTAAGATCAGCCTGTTTGGAAAGATAAAGGCTCAGTGGACATATATGTGACATCTACAAAGTCATGATGGGTTTAGATAGGATAAATATAGAATTATTTATCAAATCCTGCATCAAAGTTTAAAGGTGGTGGGTCCAAGACAAATCCAAGAAAGTATTTTCCAAACAGCAAAGTTGCCACAGAAAGTTAGTTATGCAAGCAGAAAGCAACAACCTGGTCAAAAGGGTTCGGGTAAATTCAAGAACAAAGGATCCATAATGAGTTACTAGAGGAATAGTTCAGCTGCAGAAGGATAAATTAGCCAGTATGTCCACGAGGCAGGCAATGGGTAACAGGTATCCTGTTACCACTGTTGGAGACAGAACACTGGGAAGGATGGATAATTGGTCTGACTCAGTAATAGCATTACTATAGAACTGTTGTTCTTTACACCTGGAAAAGACAAAAGCAAATGATGTCCTCCTGTTTTTGGCTTTAATGTAGCACGGCACATTAGGCAATATGCCAATATTAAATAAGCACTTTTGAACCAAAACACCTGGTGGTGGGTTCTAGGGGTAAAGCAAGAGGAATAGCATTCTGTCTTCCATGCTGCACTTCTGGGTGAGATTATGGAATAGGACCTTGGATCATCAGAATGAATTTTCTTTTTAATTGACTAAAAATGAGTCATTTTATTGAAAGGGCCGTGGAAAAAGGCAACTAGCTGCTCTAACAATGAAAGGCAATAGGCTATCTTCTACACTGTTGGAACAATTTAATAATCACACAGGAGCTCTGTTATTCAGTTATTTTTATCTTCATTTGTCCCTGGGTACAAATTTGTAGGTGATCATATAAGGTGAGTTGAGTGACCACTGAGTCTGAACTGCGTATAAAGGGTATTGCTTTCTTCTTCTATCTGGGTGAGTTCCTCTTTGTTATTCTCCAAACCTGGAGCGCTCATTCTGGATTAAGGAAGAGCTTCTAGTAAGGTACTGTGAATTTCAGAACAACTCTCTGAGGGTGAAAGATCCCCTGTGGAAATACTTAGATAACATCCCTAAATATGAAAATTGATGTAAGGAAGTATATTATTACCTTGCTTCTTCCAAGTGTCCTTCACAACATTGCTAAAATCTGCCCTTTCCTCTCCATCCAAACCCAAGCACTTAACTTGGGTGCCTTAACCCAAGCACTTATCCTATCCTGCTTTGATTACTTGATTATCAGAGAAGCAGCGTGGCTAGTAGTGGAAAGAGCCCGAGCTTGGGAGTCAGAGGTTCATGGGTTCTAATCCTGGCTCTGCCACCTGTCTGCTGTGTGACTTTGGGCAAGTCACTTCACTTCTCTGGGCCTCAGTTCCCTCATCTGGAAAATGGGGATGGAGACTGTGAGCCCCAAGTGGGACAACCTGGTGACCTTGTTTCTACCCCAGCACTTAGAATAGTGCTTGGCACATAGTAAGTGCTTAACAAATGTTTTGTTTTGTTGTCTGTCGCCCTCTTCTAGACTAAGTCCTTACTAGTCAGAGAAGCAGTATGGCTCAGTGGAAAGAGCATGGGCTTTGGAGTCAGCGGTCATGGGTTCAAATCCCGGCTCCGCCAATTGTCAGCTGTGTGACTTTGGGCAAGTCACTTAACTTTTATGTGCCTCAGTTCCCTCATCTGGAAAATGGGGATGGAGACTGTGAGCCCCAAGTGGGACAACCTGATGACCTTGTTTCTACCCCAGAGCTTAGAACAGTGCTTGGCACATAGTAAGCGCTTGACAAATACCAACATTATTATTATTATTATTATTATTATTATTATTACTGTGTTAGCCTCCTTGTTGACTTTCATGACTTCTGTCTCTCCCCATTCTAGTCCATACTTCACTCTGCCTCTCAGATCATTTTTCTACAAAAATGTTCAGGCCATTTTTCAGTCATACATTCATTCATTCATTCAATTGTATTTATTGAGTACTTCGTCTGTGCAGAGCACTATACTAAGAGCTTGGGAGAATACAGTACAATAAATACATTCCTTGACCACAACAAGCTTACAGTCTCTCCACTCCTCAAGAGCTTCCAGTTGTTGCCCATCCACTTCCACATCAAACAGAAACTTCTCACCCTTGGCTTTAAAACACTCAATCACCTTGCTCTCTCTTTCCTTGCCTCCCTGCTCTCCTACTACAACCCTCACACTTCACTACTCTAATGCCGAACTTCTCACTCCACCTTAATCTTGTCTCTATCTCACTGCTAACTTCTTTCCCATGTCTTCCCTCTGGCCTGGAACACCATCCCTTTTCATAGCTGACAGACAATTACTCTCCCCACCCTTCAAAGCCTTATTATTATTATTACTAATAATGACAATAATAATAATGATATTTATTAAGCACTTACTATGTGCTGGGCACTATACTAAGCTCTGGAGTGGACACAAGTAAATCGAGTTGGACACAGGCCATGTCCCATGTGGGGCTCACAGTCTCAATCCCCATTTTACAGAGGGGCTAACTGAGGCACAGAGAAGTGATCTGTCCAAGGTCACACAGCAGACAGGTGGTGGAGCCAGGATTAGAACCCGACCTTCTAAATCCCAGGCCCATGCTCTACCCACTACAAACATGCTGCTTCTCCATTTTACTGAATGCCCATCTCCTCCTTGACTAAGCCCTCTTTTCCTTTTTTTCCCACTCCCTTCTGCATTGCCCTGACTTGCTCCCTTTATTCATCCTCCCTCCCAGCTCCACAGCATTATGTGGATACCCGTAATTTTATTTATGTTAATGTTTGTCTCCCCTCTAGACTGTAAGCTCATTGCATGCAGAGAATGTGTCTTTTATATTATATTGTACTCTCCCAAGTACTTAGTACAGTGCTCTGCACACTGTGAGCACTCAATAAATATGACTGACTTTGTTGCTACTGCTGAAAACAGAATACTGACTGATTGGGCCACTGATATGAATCAGCACTGATATTCTGTTGTTCTTAATGGTCTATCTCTTATCTCTGTGTATATCTTTGCTTTCCTGCCTCTTTCTAACTGTATAATAATTATGGCATTTATCAATCTCTTAGTAAGTACCAAAATACAGTGCTAAGTTCTGGGATAGACAAAAGATAATTGGATGAGACACAGCCCTTGTCCATTCATGGGCTAACAAACTGAGAGGATGAGCAGGTATCTTATCCTACTTTTATAGAGGAAGAAACAGAGTTGTAGAGAGGTTAAGAGACTTGCCCGGGGCCACACAGCAGGCCTATGGCAAATCCAAGTCTAGAATCTGGGTTTCCCAGACTCATGCTCTGAGACTGTGAGCCCTGTGTAGGGCAAGGACTGTATCATATCTGATTATCATGCATCTATTCCATGCTCAGCACACATTAAGGGCTTTTTGTAGACTGTCAGCTCCTTGTGGGTAGGGATCACATCTACCAGTTCTTTTGTTTTGCAGTTTCCCAAGAACCAAGTACATGCTCTGCATACAGTGAGAGTTCAATAAATAGCACTGATTAATAAATACTGTCACCATACTCTTTCCACTAGGTCAACGATTACATCCCTATGGTTCCAATAGTGTTTTTCCTTGTGTATTGGAGTAGGGGCTTCCAGCTTGCAGCCTTGTTTTCCTACTTTTCCTGCTCACCAATCTTTTTCTCCGGGTGGTCCTTTAAATCTGAGGAGAGCGCAAAAGCATGATCAGTTCTTCTGCCTCACAATGCTCTCTACCTATTTTCCTCTTGTTTGAAGGGCTTAAAGGGTGAACAAAGGCTTTGTACCCCAAAACTACCTACTTTAAGTCAAAACTGCTTTCTCTGGGAAGCAGTAAAGATCCTCGACTCCACTCTCTCGTTCACCCCACACATCCAGTCACCAGAACCTGCTGGTCTCACCTCCACAACATCGCCAAGATCCGCCCTTTCCTCTCCATCCAAACCGCTACCTTGCTGGTTCAATCTCTCATCCTATCCCGACTAGATTACTGCATAAACCTCCTCTCTCACCTCCCATCCTCCTGTCTCTCCCCACTTCAGTCTATACTTCACTCTGCTGCCCGGGTCATCGTTGTACAGAAATGCTCTGGGCATGTAACTTCCCTCCTCAAAAATCTCCAGTAGCTGCCCGTCAACCTACGAATCAAGCAAAAACTCCTCACTCTCAGCTTCAAGGCTCTCCATCACCTCACCCCCTCCTACCTCCCTATTCTCCTTCTCCAGCCCAGCCCACACCCTCCGCTCCTCTGCCGCTAACCCCCTCACTGTATCTTGTTCTCGCCTGTCCCGCCGTCGACCCCCGACCCATGTCTTCCCCTGATTTGGAATGCCCTCTCTCCATACATCCGCCAAGCTAGCTCTCTTCCTCCCTTCAAAGCCCTACTGAGAGCTCACCTCCTCCAGGAGGCCTTCCCAGACTGAGCCTCCTTTTTCCTCTCCTCCTCCCCATCCCCCCTGCCCTACCTTCTTCTCCTCCCCACAACACTTGTATATATATTTGTACAGATTTATTACTCTATTTATTTTACTTGTACATATTTACTATTCTATTTTGTTAACAATGTGCATATAGCTATAATTCTATTTGTTCTGTTGATTTTGACACCTTTCCACATGTTTTGTTTTTTTGTCTGTTTCCCCCTTCTAGACTGTGAGCCCGTTGTTGGGTAGGGACCGTCTCTATATGTTGACAACTTGTACTTCCCAAGCACTTAGTACAGTGCTCTGCACACAGTAAGCGCTCAATAAATATGATTGAATGAATGAATGAATGAAAGAGGAGAGAGAGGCTATGTCCATCCTGTAAAGAATAGGTCCACAAATCCTGAGAAGAGGGTTGTGTCAAGTGAGATTTTGAAAGTCAGCTATATATACTTTTTCTATAATATTCTACCAAATAATGGCAAACCTCTTTGTCAGAATGGTCTGCATGCAAAGTTGAATGCTAAAGAAAAACATTTACCTCTAATTTTTATTTGGGGATATAGTAAAAAAAAAAATCTTCTATTGAAACAATGCAAAGCGAGAGGGCATTGGGAAGGTAGAAGGTTGCAAGGTGAGGCTTTCTGAGGTGAGTGTTTAAAGCATTGGGGGGCTAAGCGCTTACTACAGTGCTCTGCACACAGTAAGTGCTCAATAAATATGATTGATTGATTGATTGATTGGCGGTGGTGGTAGATAAGTGATTCCCCTCACCCTTACCTGCCACGTTTTACTGGCCAAGAGAGTTGGAGCAGCAAGAGTGAGGGCTGGGGATCCTCCCATTCCCTGTACCCTGTTCAGACACATATACATATACTTTAATTCTCTCTCTCTCTCTCTCCTCCCCTTCCCCACACCTAAATCAGTGAGAGGCAGCCCAGCTCCCATACAGTCATGGCATCCTCACACCAAAGCCCCCAGTCAGAAGGCCAGCCTGTCTCCTGAGCAGTAAAGGAATGAGCTTATTCAGACAGATGTGTTCTTGTTGCAGTGCGTTAATTTGGGAAGAAATCAACTAACCCCAAGTAATCAGTCTTGAACAACTATTTGAGCAGATGTGAGTTGAACAAAAGATTTCAGGGCTGTTCGTGGAGGGGCTAGCAGGACTGTAAGAGTGGTCTGTAGAGAAGTGAGAAGAGCTTATATGGGAAGGAATCCAGTGATTAGTTTCATGTCTTGCCAGTCCTATCATAATTCCTGACTCTTTCTCCTCATGCTTTTTGCTAACCAACATTTTAAATCACAGTGGTTACACTTCTTCTGATAAAGTGGTATTCTGAAATAATGCTCTCCTTTTAACAGCACATTTCAGATCTTAGGATAAATTTTTAAAAAACACTTATCTAAGGCAATTTTAAGGAAGCACAGCCTAGAATTATTTTAAAGGAACTGGTATTTGAAGAGATTGAGAATGGAAAAAAACAACAACCCAGATAATGTTGTCTGCAACATTTAGGGCCTCCAGTGAGTGAATGAGTGAGTGAGTGTTTGTGTTTGTCTCCTTGTATTCATTAAGCACCTTCTGTTCTCAGAGAGGAGGACCAGGCCCAGTGTGAAATTCAGCTTTCTTTTCTGCAGGAAGGGAAAAATCTTAAAGAGTGGAAGGAAAGGGTGAGGATGGATAAATAATGACTAGGCCAAGATTGTACTCTTTATATAAAGCATTTGAAACAGGACTCTAATGAGTACACATTCTAAGAGTTAGGGCCAGAGCCCCTGTAATGCAGAGAGGCCCACGAGAGAAGGGGTATCCAATGTTGATCCCTTGCCCTGCGAGCACCTCTGCTCCACCCCTCTCCTCAAAGCCCTTCCTTTGCTGTTAGTTCTGGAGATACTTCTACATCATTTCTGGGAGCAATGCAGAGGTACGTTTTGAGAGGTAGAATGGGACTGACGGTCAACAGCACCCCAATTCACTACCAGTGGAGCTCTCCCTGCACCAGAAATGCCTGGGTCTCCTTGGTAAGCTATTATCATTAGTAGCATCCATAAATCCTGGGCCCCAACTACAGATTTGGTTTTCCAGGTTGAATTGTTTTCTCAGATAATAAGGTAGGTGGGAAAGGGCTCTTAAGGGCTTCTGTGTGCTGTTTTTATCCTGCTTTTACTGCTTTTTAAAATACTGGTGAGATGCAATTACATCACAAAATTCAAAGGCAATTGATTTTTTTTTCCCTCCAGTTTAAATGGAGTTCTTAAATATCAAATCTTAGAGAGTGCCCAAAATCCCATAAAGATAATACCGGGTGACTATTATAATCATTTGTAAAAAAATAAATATGATAATCTGAAACCACTTCCTCCTTGAAAGGATGCTGCTCATTTTCACTCACTAATGACTGGAACAGTTCATTTCAGGGGTTGAAAAAATAGAAGCCCTGCTTGACTGGATATTGTTAATTGATGAGAAAATGCCATAAAACTAAACATGCTCTCTCATTGCAGAATCATTTTAAAAATTATTTCTTTCACATTGTGCAACTAATTATTGACTCCACAAGCCTACATCATTTAACATCATTTAAATTACTTCCCAGACTCATCCTAGCATCATTAAGTACACTTTAACAAACACACAAATTAATGTTTTAATGGCCCTAGCTACTAAATGTATTCTTAAATCCTGTGTGAATTTATCAAAGAGGAATTTCTACTCTATATACGCCAGTCCATCCATTTAAGGTGCAGTCTTGTGGATTTCTATTTACCTTTAGCTTCTAATAACTGTGGTATTTGTAAATATGTGCCAGGCACTGTACTAAGCACTGGGGTAGGTAGAGAAGCAGTGTGGCTCAGGGGAAAGAGCACGGGCTTGGGAGTCAGAGGTCATGGGTTCAAATCCTGGCTCCACCACTTATCAGCTGTGTGACTTTGGGCAAGTCACTTGACTTCTCTGTGCCTCAGTTACCTCGTCTGGAAAATGGGGATTAAGACTGTGAGCCCCATGTGGGACAAGCTGATCACCTTATATCCCCCCCAGCGCTTAGAACAGTGCTTTGCACATTGTTAGCATTTAACAAATGCCATCATTATCTTACATGATAATCAGGTTCACTGAATCCTTATCTTTCATCAGACTCACAGTCTAAGTAGGAGGGAGATCAAGTATGGAATGCCCATTTTACAGATAAGGTAACTGCGGCACAGAGAAGTGAAGTGACTTACCCAAGGTAACAAAGTAGGCAAGTGTCGGAGGCTGGATTAGAACCCAGTTCCCCTGACTCCCAAACCTGTACTCTTTCCACTAGATCCTGCTATTTGGAATACTGTATCCTAGATTGAGAGAGGAGATTTGTTTTATCCAAAGAAATCTTTTGAGAGTGGAAAAGGACTTTTTGGTGGAAGGAGACAGCAGGCTCTGCTCAGAGGGCAAATTCTGGGCTAACTGCTGTCCTCCGGCTGCTTTGTCCCAGACAAGAAGCAAGGACACAGTATGACACAAAAGGCAGTCCCACTTAATAAGTTTCATAAATAAGCATAGATCTTCCACTGAGAAGCTGTGAGGCTTAATGTGAAGAGCACAGGGTTGGGAGTTGGCAGACTCAGGTTCTAATCCCAACTCTGCCATTTAGAGAAGCAGCGTGGCTCAGTGGAAAGAGCCTGGGCTTTGAAGTCAGAGGCCATGGGTTCAAATTCCGGCTCCACCACTTGTCAGCTGTGTGACTTTGGGCAAGTTACTTGACTTCTCTGTGCCTCAGTTCCCTCATCTGTAAAATGGGGATTAAGTCTGTGAGCCCCACGTGGGACAACCTAATCACTTGGTATCTTCTCCAGCGCTTAGAACAGTGCTTTGCACATAGTAAGTGCTTAATAAATGCCATTATTATTATTATTTACCCACTGGGAGACCTTGGGTAAGACATTTAACTTCTCTGTGCCTCAGTTTTCTCACCTGTAAAAAGGGAACTTTTCTACCAACTCCAATACAGTGCAATAATAATAATAATAATAATGGCATTTATTAAGTGCTTACTATGTGCAAAGCACTGTTCTAAGCACTGGGGAGGTTACAAGGTGATCAGGTTGTCCCAAGGGGGGCTCACAGTCTTAGTCCCCATTTTACAGATGAGGTAACTGAGACACAGAGAAGTTAAGTGACTTGGCCAAAGTCACACAGCTGACAATTGGCAGAGCCGGGGTTTGAACCCATGACCTCTGACTCCAAAGCCCGGGCTCTTTCCACTGAGCCACGCTGCTTCTGTGTACCCTCCCAAGTGCTTAGTATAGTGCTCTGCACTCAGTAAGCACTCAAAAAATACAATTGATTGAGATGAGGGTTAATTATCTATTTTCCCTCCACCTTAGATTGTGAGCCCCATGTAGGCTGGGGATTGTATCTGATCGGCTTATACTGTATCTAACCAGTGCAGTGCTTGGCACCGAGCAAGTGCTTAACTAATGCTACTACTATCATTATTATTCTGATATTAATGTAATATGAAGAACTATTTTACATTTTGTTGAAGCACTTGAAAAGGTATTATTGCTTAGGACACTTTACTACTTGATAATTTGGAATTTCCAGCAATATAACCACAGACTTTCTAATCGATTCTAACACATTTAGAGATTAAAATTTTCAAACTAAAAAGCTAAAGAAATAGAGGAAAACAAGGATTTCTTGCCTTCTAAAGCCATTTCATTCAAGATCCATGCAGCTGTTCCTTGCCTAATAACTCCTGACTAATCACAGAAAAACAGAGTGGCCTAGTGGATAGTGCACAGGCCTGGGAGACAGAAGGACCTGCGTCCTGCGTCCTGTGTCTAAACCCAGCTCTGCCACTTGTCTGAGTGACCTTGGGCAAGTCACTTCACTTCTTTGTGCCTCAATTACCTCATCTGTAAAATGGGGATTAATAATATGAGCGCCATGTAGGAAATGAACTATATCCAGCTAATTAGCTTGTATCTACCCCAGCATTTAGTACCATGCCTGGCACACTGTAAGCACTTAACAAAAAAAATACCATTAAAAAAGACCGTCTTAAAAGAAAATTTCTGATATCCCTTCAAAATTAGGGTAGTTTGGTAACAAGATGTATCCTCTTGCAACATCAATGGGAAGATATGCTGCAAGGGGCAAGAGGAAAAAGAATTGGCAGAAGATGGTGGAAAAGGGGGAAATATAGTATGTAAATGACTGAGATCAAAGAGTTATTTGGAGTGAAACAAATAATCATTTTCACCTGTCAGATTCTCCCGACCCTGACAAAGTGATGCTTTTTGAAACCCATGGCATAATGAGTCAATTGGGAATAAAATCCACAAAATCAAATATTAAATAAGATATCATACTTTAGAATTTATTTGTTGGATAACAGCAGTTTTCCAACTTTAGTAATATATGGACTCCTCTATACTTAGCATATATCAGACCTCCATGCTTATCCTTTTTGATATTAAAAAAAATTGTTATATGGACAACTGCATTGCTCTGAATAACTTAATTTACTCCAGAGAGAACTTTCAACGGCTGCATCCCTTGTTTTCCCACCAGTGGTAGGACCTAAGCCAAACACACACAGATAAAACAAAAACAAAAACAAAAATTACTTTCCATCATCAACTCCCGATTCCAACCCACCACAGCTCAGCAGTGTTCAGCAGTGACAGGAAAAGAAAAGTGTGGGTGTATTGGAAGTAGCGTGGCTCAGTGGAAGAGCCCGGGCTTGGGAGTCAAAGGTCATGGGGTTCTAATCCTGGCTCTGCCACTTGTCTGCTGTGTAACTTTGGGCAAGTCACTTAACTTCTCTGTGCCCCAGTTACCTCATCTGTAAAATGGGGATTAAGACTGTGAGCCCTATGTGGGACAACCTAATCATCTTGTATCCCCTCCAGTGCTTAGAACAGTGCTTAGCACATAGTAAGCACTTAACAAATGCCAACATTATTATTCAGCACTTAGAACAGTGCTTTGCACATAGTAAGTGCTTAACAAATGCCATCATTATTATTATTATTCAAAATACTTTACATTCTGTAAACCTATCCCAGTGCAAACACAGGGTTTGGCATACAGTTAGCACTTAATACCTTTACTATTTCCTTTATAATGATCATAATAATGATAATATTTCAAAAGGTTGCTTTCCAGATGGCATTTAGCTAAAGCATCTAGCCCGCGTCAGCAGGCCACGGCTCCAGCCTTATCAGCAGTAGTTGCAATGGACCCAGCTGCTCCAGTGCTTTAGGACTGTGCGTACAAAACATGAATTGACAAGCAGTTAGCAACCCTGAAGACAAAGCTTGAGCAAAGTAGAATAATTGTGGTATTTGTTAAGCGCTATGTGCTGAGCACTCTATTAAGTACTGGGAAAGATGCAAGATAATCAGACCACACACAGTCCTCATCCCACATGGGGCTCACTATCTAACTAGGAGGGAGATGAGGTATCGAATCCCCATTTTACAGATGAGGAAACTGAGTCCATCAATTGCATTTATTGAGTACATTTATAGTGTGCAGAGCACTGTACTAAGCACGTGGGAGAGTACTATAGAACAACATAACAGACACATTCCCTGCCCACAACGAATTTACATTCTAGAGGCACAGAGAAGTAAATTGCCCGTTCTCTTTCCACTAGTCCACGTTGCTTCTCGAAGCCTAGTGGAAATGTTTATCACCTCTAATCCTCTTCCCTCTTAAAATAGGATAAAGGCTCAATCATAGAGAAGGGGTACAAGTCGGAAGGGTTCACATAACAAAGCTTCATTTTGTCTGTTGGCATAAGGAGTACATGGATCCCAGATTTGACCATGCTGGTTTGGCAAACTCTCACCCAGCAGGGATTGGGACAGGACAAGCACCTAGCCATCTGATTTTTGCACAAGGAGGTATGCTTTTTCCTGGGGAAGCCAAAGTAAGTAGACACTGCCTCATCCCCTATTTAAATTAGTCTGGAAATGCTCTCAAATTTGGGTCTGTTCCCTTCTGAAAGGCTCAAACTTCATTAGCAGAAGCACTAAAGTCATTTCCTAGATCACTTTAGAGCATTTTAAGGCCCTCTAGAAAGGTACTGTTCAGTTCCAGCCCAGCCCACAAATGATACAACAAACCTTTACTTCATTATTGTCTACAAACAGCTCATTTACCTTGCATTTCTGGAAGAGAAAGCATTCTGCTCTGCTCATCATTTAAGGGAAAGGGCTGTGGGGAAAATTCCTGCAGAAAAGTTATCAAGAGCAGTGGATCCATCTTGTCGGGCAGTTTATTCAACTGAACTAACAGCCCTATAAAAGTCAGGAGGTAACACAGATTCAGCCAGTTGGGAGTTTGAGCACAAAAAAAGCTAAGAAAAGTGTTCAAATTTGAAACTTGCATATTTGAAAACTAGATTTAGTTAATGCTGACAATTCCAACTATCTCCTAAGCAAGAGATTACAGATTTACACCGTACCTCGCTCTCGCCTGTCCCGCCATCGACCCCCGGCCCACGTCATCCCCCGGGCCTGGAATACCCTCCCTCTGCCCATCCGCCAAGCTAGCTCTCTTCCTCCCTTCAAGGCCCTGCTGAGAGCTCACCTCCTCCAGGAGGCCTTCCCAGACTGAGCCCCTTCCTTCCTCCCCCCCTCGTCCCCCTCTCCATCCCCCCCATCTTCCTCCTTCCCTTTCCCACA
The DNA here is from genome assembly GCF_015852505.1 of Tachyglossus aculeatus. Lineage (NCBI taxonomy): Eukaryota > Metazoa > Chordata > Mammalia > Monotremata > Tachyglossidae > Tachyglossus > Tachyglossus aculeatus. The sequence goes on along the minus strand of NC_052066.1, from coordinate 123,535,687 downwards.
GCACCTGTATATATGTATATATGTTTGTACATATTTATTACTCTATTTATTTATTTTATTTGTAAATATCTATTCTATTTATTTTATTTTGTTAGTATGCTTGGTTTTGTTTTCTGTCTCCCCCTTTTAGACTGTGAGTCCACTGTTGGGTAGGGACTGTCTCTATATGTTGCCAATTTGTACTTCCCAAGCGCTTAGTACAGTGCTCTGCACATAGTAAGCACTCAATAAATACGATTGATGATGATGATGATGATTTACAGATTGTTACAGAACAATCTGTAACCTCACCAACTCTGAAATCCCTCTACCAGATCATTCTCATCTGCCTTCTCTCCTACACTCCCAAGGCTCAGTTCTGGGTTCTCTTCTATTCTCTATCTCCATCCTTTGAAAAACTTATTCATTCCCAAGGCTTCACCTACCACCTCTATGCAGATGATTCCCAAATCTACCTCTTCAGCTCTGATCTTTCTCCTCTGCAGTATCTCATTTCCTCCATCCATGTCTACTTGGATGTCTTGCCGACACGTCAAACTTAACATGTCCAAATCTTTACCTTCCCACCTAAATCCTCTCCTTCCCATCACTGTAGAGAACACTATTCTCCTCCCTGTCTCACAAGCCCAGAAGCTTGGCATTATCCTCGACTCATCTCTCATGCTCAACCCACATATTCAATATGTCACCAAATCCTTTCCGTTCAACTTTCACATCATTTTAAATTACCCTTCTGTTCCATCAAAACTGCTTCTACACCGATCTAAATACTTTTCACGGATCCCACTTTGACTACTGCATCAACCTCCTCGCTGATCTCACTGCCTTCTGTCTGTCTCTACTCAAGTTCTTACTTCACTCTACTGCCCAGATCATTTTTTCTAAAACAAAGTTCAGTTCACATTTCCCACCCTAAAACCTTTAGTGGTATCCCATCCACCTCCACATTAAACAAAAACTCCTTACCATTGGTTTTAAAATACTCATTCATCGTACCTCACTAATTTCCTATCCCAACCCAGCCCACACACTTCTTACTCCAACACCAGCCTACTCACTATACCTCAGTCTTATCTATCATGCTGCTGACCCCTCACCCCCATCATGCCTCTTGTCCATAGCCAACAGATCACCACTCTCCCCACCTTCAAACCCTGATGAAAATCACATCTCTTCCATGAAGCCTTCCCCAACTAAACCCTCATTTCCCCTACACTCTCTCCCTTCTGTGTCACCTTTGCACTTGGATTTGTACCCTTTATTCACCTCACCCTCAGCTCCAAAGCACTTATGTATATATTCATAATTTAATGTTTGTCTCACCCTGTAGACTGTAAGATCCTTGGGGGCAGGAAGCATGTCTACCAACTCTGTGACACTATCCCAAATACTTAATACAGTGCTTTACACCCAGTAAGTAATTAATACATCCAATTGACTGATTGATTGAATCTATTTAATAACTCCAACACCTGGGATTTAGTGGTAAGCACATTACAAGCTAATGTGCTTACAAGCTAACTTATTTCCTATGAAGTTTTGGATTTCTTAGCACTGGAGATTTTGCAGCCTTAACTTCATTCTCCCTCATTCATCAAATTTCATTGAAAAACCAAGTGCCCAGTTATAATTATTTACATATCACAAAACGTCTGTAAATTTGTCCACCAGGCCCATTTGTCAGTCATCCAGGATACTGCAGTCTGGACTTTGCCTCCTTTATCCCTCCTTAGTTAACAGGGCATCTCAAATCCTTGACCCTTCTAGACTGTAAGCTTGTTGTGGGCAAGGAATGTATCTATTATTGTTATATTGTACTCTCCCAGTTGTTTAGTAAAGTGCTCTGAACAGAGGGCAGGGATTGCCTCTCTTTATTCCTGAATTGTACTTTCCAAGTGCTTAGTACAGTGCTCTGCACACAGTAAGCACTAATATGATTGAATGAATGAATGAAAGTAAGTAAGCACTCAATAAACAGGACTGACTGACTGAATGAATTCCTGCTCTGGCCCCGCTGTGTTTCCACCCTGGCTTCCCCCTCTCCAAAGCCTCCACCGGAGCCAGGGAAGAACTTCCTCCCAGCAGGACTCCGGAATGGAGTGGTGAAGATACCTTCAAGTTGGGCAGGTGTGCTCTAAAGCACATACATTATAGTGACTTGGTGCAATACTAGTTCTTGTGCTATGTTCCAGCTGGCTCTGCCATGGTGTTTATTTAAGTGGAAGAGCATAGCTCTGTGGACTACTGCCTGCAAGTGCTTAGTACAGTGCAAGTGCTTAGTACAGTGCTCTGCACACAGTAAGTGCTCAATAAATACGATTGATTGATTGATGTCACTAATATTAAATGTAGACAGATTCTGAAGTCCAGCCTAGACCTAGGTCAGTCTCAGTCTGGCTTAAATTGAACCCCAGAAGGGCAAATTTGTACCTGTTCCAAAGCCCCACAAAGGGCAGGGTTCACTTCAAGTACGGCAAAACTGCTGCTGTTCTTGTGCAGTTGAAGGAGACAATCCTAGTCTTATAACCGGGCTCTGTACACTCACTGGTTAGCCCTAAACATTAAAAAGAGGAAATGGGAATTGGAAATGATGTTTCAACAAAGATGGCAGATGTATTTATTCCTTTCATAAAGTGGTTATAATCCATTCATTCATTCAATCGTATTGAGTGCTTACTGTGTGCAAAGCACTGTACTAAGAGCTTGAGAAAGTACGATATAACAACAGACACATTCCTTCCCACAATGAGCTCACAGTCCAGTTCGCAGTCTTTGGCTGTGTATCATTTATAAATTAATACCTAAATGCAACATGTATATTTCCTTTCATTTCTTCTTTTATAATTGATTTTCTTCATTTCTATTTTATTTGAGTTTGGATTTTCACAATGATTTTATATATCTGTCCTAATCCATATTTGGTGTATAGCTTTACACTTGTCACCATGAACATAGTATTTATAATCTGGAAGTTCTTTAAAAATATATGCTGTACCTGTCACAAACATGTCATAAAAGCTCACAAATTAAATATGTGAATCAATTCGTTGACATCACTCATACAATTTGGTGTCTGAATTTTTTTTTTATCCTCAGATTGTATTTTAACTTTTTTAAGTGTTAGAAACTATTTATAGAGTGGAGAAATCCAGAATCAAATGTCTTATTCTTAAAAAAAGTTCTTACATGGACTTTTTAAAAATTAAATTTGAGATTCAAAATTTAAAATGAGAGATGGATAAAGGCAATGTACAAATGAATCCAAGTCCTGTGAATATTGAATATAAGAGTAAAGGAGCCCAAATTTTTTAAGCTAAATCAACCCTGCAAAACAAATAGCCATGATGTTGGCAAGACAGGAAGAATTTTTGAATTATGAATTTTGACACTTAATAAAGTAGGTATTTCAAGTTTTTAAATTGAGAAATGTGGATTCAGCAGAACTGGTGACAGATGGCTCAGTACCAGTGACAGAAGATCTCTAATTTGTTTTAAAATGTCTCTTGTGAAAGGACACGAAGAGAAGACAGCTAATTCACTGTCACTGAAATGATCTGCCTCTTTTGGTTGAGTCATTAGTGGAGGTTTGTTTACCTGAACAGCAAACATGGTTTTCCAAGGATCATCCAGCCATTTCCAAATAAATTGGGCTGAAACCTGATAGAGTAATGTTTGGCAAAGCAGGAATGGGAATAGCACCAGTCTGGGAGAGAAAGGAACTGGGGTTCAGTTCTGGTTCTCATTCATTAATTCATTCAATCATATTTATTGAGTGCTTACTGTGTGCCTAGCACTGTACTAAGCACTTGGAAACTACAATTTGGCAACAGGTAGAGACAGTCCCTACCCAACAACGGGCTCACAGTCTAGAAGGGGGAGACAGACAACAAAACCAAACCAGTAGACAGGTGTCAATACCATCAAAATAGAGAAATAGAATTATAGACATATACACATCATTAATAATATAGAGTAATAAATATGTACAAATATGCACAAGTGCTGTGGGGAGGGGAAGGGGGAAGGGCAGAGGGAGGGAGTGGGGGCAGTGGGGAGGGGAGGAGGAGCAGAAGAAAAAGGGAGGCTCAGTCTGAGAAGGCCTCCTGGAGGAAGTGAGCTCTCAGTAGGGCCTTGAAAGGAGGAAGAGAGCTAGTTTGGCAGATGTGTGGAGGGAGGGCATTCCAGGCCCGGGGTAGGACATGGGCAAGGGGTCGACGGTGGGACAGGTGAGAATGAGGCACAGTGAGGAGGTTAGCAGTGGCAGAGGAGTGGAGGGTGTGGGCTGGGCTGTAGAAGGAGAGAAGGGATGTGAGGTAGGAAGGGGCAAGGTGATGGAGACCTTTGAAGCCAATAGTGAGGAATTAGGTTCTGTCACTGAAACTGTGACAGCAGGCATTTTGTGCTTCGGTTCCTGGTTTCAAAACAGCCTGGTGGAAATCACCTCTTCTTGAAGAGACTGAAACTTAGGTCTCTAATTTGCAGATTGGCCAAAGTACTCTGCTCCTTCCTTCCTAGCCCATGGCTTCTGTGCTGTTCTTGGCCTCTCCTTCCTAGCACTCTGAATATACTTTCCTGTTTTCTCTCTGGATCCTGTTCCCCGACTCCTTTCTTCATCTCTTCTTGCAACTTTTATCCATTTGTTCTGCAATTCCAAACTGTGGGTCTTTTAGGGGAGTTCACTACTACTGATGCTTTCACCACCAGCCCAACAGGCCCTAACCAGATGGAAAACACTTGCCTTACCTGGTTGTCAGGTCTGGAGGCTGGAGTCTGACTTGGGGAGGGGGAGTGGAGAGCAAGGAAGAAGGGTGAGAGCAGGGGAGAAGGTCTGAGTCTCTTTTTCCTATTTTCCCCTTTTTGCATTCCCTCTTCCTTCTGCACATATTTCTCTTTCACTCTCCTCTGCCAGCTCTGCTTCCCACTTCCCTCCCCAGTCTGGCCTTTGCACTCCTGGAAGGCAGGGCCCGCAGGCTGTGGAAGCAGAAGAGAGCTTGTTGTAGGATGGGAACATGTCTACTCCCCCAAGCATCTAGTAAGGTGCTCTGTACACAGTACGCGCTTAGTAAATATAGTTGATTGAGAAGTCTCTGATGGGACATAACAGCATGGAGCTGTAAAAAACATCAGGAAACATTACAACAAGAGATAACTTCAGGGAGGGGAAAGTGGGATAGGGGTGTGTGCCTCTGTGGTGCTGAGGACAGTTTTACACAACTCAAGAGATTGTTCACGAAACTTCTGAGGTTCCAGAGAAGTGAAATTCATTGGTTTGACAGATAATTTTTAGAACAACTTCGTATACTGCCACTCAGGACTAAATTTAACCATGTTCATTCATTCATTCACTTAATTGTATTTATTGAGCGCTTACTGTGTTCGAGCACTGTTCTAAGCGCTTGGAAAAGTACAACACAACAGTAAACAGTGACATTCCCCGCCCACAACGAGCTTACGGTCTAGAGGTGGGGAGACGGACATCAACATAAATGAATTACAGATATGTATATAAGTGCTATGGGGATGAGAAGGAGGAATAGCAAAGGGAGCAAGGCAAGGTGACACAGAAGGGAGTGGGAGAAGTTTATCTGTGTGCTTCAACAATGAGATAAATACCATAGTTAATTGGGCTGACATCTTTTGTTGCATTTTTGTGTTCTTTCTCTTTTTTCTGCTCTTCCTATAATTTTCCCCATTCAAACAACTTGCATATTTAATAGAATTGAAATCTGGGGGCAGGAGGTGAAGGAGAATGTTTTTTCAAAAGGTGAATTATTTAGAAACTAACTTGCATGTGCTTCCTGTTGCCTTGGTGATAGCTCAATTTAGGGCCTTAAACTTTCCAAATCATTGATACGTTTGTACTGGAGGGTCTAATGATTCATTTTTCCCAGTTAACTTTGGTTTTGAATTATTTTTGTCATCTAAGTGGAATGACAAATGGAGAACAATAGGAATCCAGGTGGTATGATTGCTGCCAAGAGTGAACTGGTGAGGGGCTTTGGAAGCATTGTGGAAATCAGGGTACAACTATGAATTTATCTGGGACGATCTGTAGTGTATTGCATGGTAGAGAAGCTTTTAGAAAGTACAATTTTAACAATAACCTAAAGGAAGGAAGGTAGAAAAAGTGGTTGGATAAATTTATTTTCACTGATTACTCTTTCAAACCTCCTTAAGAGAAATAATTATAATAATGATATTGATGATATACTAGGGATATATGAAAGACAATGTTTCACTTCAGTTCTTGTACATACAGAGCTCAGAGTCTTATGGAAAGGGTGAACTGGTATTTTATCCCCCTCTTATAGAGGAGGAAACTGAGGCACAGATAATTTAAGCTGCTTGTTCAGAGTCACAGAGAAGTAAAGTGGAGGATAACAGGACTAGAATCCAGGTTTCCTGATCCTTAGTGCTGTGATCTTTCCATTAGGCCACGCTGCTTCCTTTGGTGATTAATTGAGAAACACAAATACAACAATAATAATAATAAATACGTAATTCATTTGCGGGCAGGGAATGTGTCTGTTATATTGTACTCTCCCAAGCGTGTAATACAGTGCTCTTCATATGGTGAGCACTCAATAAATACAATTGACTGATTGATTAAATGCTTACTCTATACCAAGTACTGCATTAAGTGCTGGGATAGGTACAATATATGCAGATCAGACACAGTTCCTGTTACATTTGGGGTTAACAGTCTAAGGGGAGGAAGAACAGATATGTAATTCCCATTTTGCAGAAGAGAAAACGGAGGCTCAGAGAAGTTGTGACTTCTTCAAGGTCACACAGCAGGCAAGTGGCAGAGCCAGGATTATTCATTCAATCATGTTTATTGAGTGCTTACTGTGTACAGAGCACTGTAGTAAGCACTTGGAAGAGTACAATAGAACCCAGGTTGTCTGACTCTCAGATTCCTCTAGCCCACAATGCTTCTCAAAGGAATCAAAGTAAACCAAAGAAAAATGGAACCTGCCAGCATTAAGGAAGATCAGTAGTATGATCCAGATATAACCTATCTTTCATTGAACTGTACTAGGCATAACATCCTCTCCATCCAAATTGGCACCTCACTGGTCCAGGCACTTGTCTATAGCCCCAGCTTGACTAATTCATCAATCTTCTCACTAATCCTTTTCCCCCATTCTCGCCAGTCCATATTTCGCTCTGCTGTCTCAGGCATCTTTTCTATTGTTATCATCATCATCATCATCAATCGTATTTATTGAGCGCTTACTGTGTGCAGAGCACTGTACTAAGCGCTTGGGAAGTACAAGTTGGCAACATATAGAGACAGTCCCTACCCAATAGTGGGCTCACAGTCTAGAAGGGGGAGACAGAGAACAAAACCAAACGTACTAAGAAAATAAAATAAATAGAATAGATCTGTACATGTCATTCTACCTATCTCCCCACTCCTCCAAAACCTTCGGTGTTTATCCATTCTTTTCCATATCAAGGATAAATTCCTGATAAATTTCTGCTTTAAGGCACTAAATCAGCTCTCTCCCTCCTACTTATCCACTTTCCTCTCCCACTCCAGCCCAGCTCAGACTCTTCATTTCTCTGCAAGCTACCTGCTCACTGTGCCTTGCTCACCATTTTCACTGGCTGGCTCTTGCTCATGCAACTCCCATGGCCTGGCACTTCAAATCCAAAAGAGTTTTCCTCATCTTCAAAACTCTTCTGAAACCACATCTCCTTTAAGAGGCATCACCTGATTAATCTCTAGTCTCTCCAGGTTATACCCCCACCCCCACCCCATTATACCATTTCAACATTTCTGAAGGCTACTCATAACCACCTACATCACTTAGGTACACATTTTTACATTCCCAACTCCTCAACCACTAACTCATGAACAGACTCCTGCTTTTTTTCCTCCTGTCTGTATATTATTTTAGTGTCTGGCCAGAGTATTTTAGCCTGACCAGAGTATATGATTCTTGAGGGCAGGAATCACATCAACTTCATCTATTGTACTTTATTGAAGGTTTAGTACAGTGCCCTGTCCAAAGTAGGAGTTCAATAAATACTATTTACTGATTGATGGAGGTGAAGGGAAGGTCAGATAAACATTAGGTTCAATATATTCCTACACTGCCAGAATTAAGGTGGCTACCGATGGTCTTTGCTGATACTAGACACTGAGATGCATGTGATATCACATCGTTATGCCAGGCCTGTAGTGCAACTTTTTAAATATATATAGATAGATAGATAGATACTTATATTATATAATATATATATATATATATATAAAATGATACTTATTAAGAGCTTTCTAGATGTCAAGCACTGAGGTAGATACAAGATAATCAGGTTGGACACAGTCCCTGTTTTACATGGGGCTCACAGACTAAGTAGAAAGGAGTAGGGAGTAGGATTTCTTCTGCAACATTTTGCAGAAGTCTGTCTGAACCAATAGAATTTACCTGGAAGGTTCCCTAACCACCCCTATTTGTCCCAGAGCCTTTGCATTCCTCTCCCTGGTTTATCTGAACAGGGGTGCTATTTCCAGTTCAAGGATTTTAGGATTGAGGAGTCCTAGTAGTAGCACAATTTGTTGGGTTTAACAGCTTGAGGACACAAGTTGTTCAAAACTGATGGAAAATGGCAATATTTTAAAAGCGATTATAGCATCTTTTTGAGGGAAATAATTGTTTATGATAATCCTGGAAGGGAGTATGAGTTAGAGATTTACTTCAGAGCAACAAATACTTCCATCTAAAAGTCTGTGTAAAACAAAAAAGGTTTGAGTGGTTCTGACACAAGTCCATCTTGAAATGTTTCAAATTTGCAGTTTTGTTCACATTTTCTTAGCAAGAACAGGAGCAGCAAGTATTTTTCAAAGACCCTCATGAAACATGGCACAGTACTTGCATTGTATTTGAGTCCAGTGCTCAAGAACTTAGTACAGTGCTCTGCACACAGGAAGTGCTCAAATACCATTAATTGATTGTATGCTCCTTGTGGACAGGGAAGGTGCCTTCTGCTTCCATTGTACTTCCTCAAGAACAAAGTATAGTACATTCTCTTCAGGTTCACAAATACTATTACTACTACTACTAGGTACTGAATAACTGAATCACTAGACAAAGGATCCCAAAATTGAGTTTAAATACAGTTAGAAAAGGAAGATCAGGAAAGAAGCAACTGTGATTTCATCTTTGGGATCACTTTCTTTAAAAATATACTGAATTCCAATGGATCCAGAACACTGGGCTCATGAAAACATCCCACAGCATAGCACACAGAGAATTCCTAAAATTGTAAAAACAAAATTGGCAAAGTCAGTCATATTTATTGAGAACCTACTGTGTGCAGAGCACTGTATTAAGCGTCTGGGAGAGTACAGTACAACAATAAACACATTCCCTGTGCACAATGAGCTTACAGTCTAGAGGGGGAGACAAGCATTATAAATATATTACAGATATTTACATAAGTGCTGTGGAGCTTGGAGAGGGGAAGAACAAAGGGAGCAAGTCAGGGTGCTGTAGGAGGGCAAGAGGAGATGTGCCTTCAATAAGATTTTGAAAGGGGAGAGAGTCATTGTCTGTCAGATATGAGGAGGGAAGATGTTCCAGGCCAGAGCTAGGATGTGGGCCAGAGGTCGGTGGTGAGATAGAGGATATTGAGGAACAATGAGAAGGTTAGCATCAGAAGAGAGTAGCGTGAAATCTGGGTTGTAGTAGGAGAGTAGTGAGGTGAGGTAGGAGGGGGCAAGGTGATTGAATGCTTTAAAGCCAATGGAGAGGAGTTTCTGTTTGATTAGGAGGTGGATGGGCAACCACTGGACTTTTCTTGAGGAGTGGGACATAACCACAGTAATATATTTTGATCATATTTACAACTCTATCTTTTTGGGATGGAATTCTACTGAGAATACCTCTTTGGAAATCCTTAAAAATTACCTTATACTAGGTTAAATGGAATAATTAATAATGGAATCAATAATGAGTGGTGATTCTTTTGACCACTTTTGGTTGCCAGAAGTGTACCTTCGCTTTCTGGATTCTGGAAATACAGCCTCGCAATGGTTCCTCCATCTACAAGGATATTGGCTTCTAATCTTATTTCTTGTGCTCTTTTACTATTTTATTATTTGTTGTCTTTGTGTTGTCTTGCATGGCTCACTGCTTTGACTCTCACAGTGTGTTTCATTATGTGTCTGCACCCTTATTTCTTTGTGTTTCATAACTTGTGTATAGCTCTGTGCTTGTTAAAGGTTGGTAGTGGTACTTACACAATTGCTATGCTCTAAGTTCCTTGTTTTCTCTGAAGTGAAAAAGAAAAGAAAATGAACAAGTTTATAATTATAGTGGGTATAAACAGAAAGATATAGAAGCTTATACTTTGCAAAGTAGTTCTGCATGGAAATTGTAGGAATTAAAAATATAAGCAATACATTCAGGCAAAACTCAACTGAGATTTAAAGTTAGATAAAAGCCCATCTTGCCAGAAATAAGCCTATTGTTTCAGATTCCATCTAAAAATAAATTTGTTCCTAAATTTTAAAATTGGAAATACTCATAAAGAAGGTGCATTTGCAAGTGATTTGTGGGAGTGATATTAGGATGTTGCGTTTTCCATTACAGTAATATTTGTTAAGATTTACTTTTTTAGACAAGATTTTCTAGTTTGAGCATTTTTTTCTCAAAGATATTAGCATTTGTTTTAACCACATGTGTTCTAGCAGCAGGGACTTTGGTCTTAAAGATTTAAATATTCATTTGCATTGCACATTAAGTGCCATGTTTTGTCAACCTAGTCCTTTCAAGGAATCTGTTTATTTGACATCTATTGCTGCATGTGCTATTTCCAGATTAGATTTTTAAAAGAGGAGAAAATGATTTGCTTTTACAATCACATGCACTATATTGACCACAGGAGATTCAGAATCTGTAAACCATGGTACCCTTCAATCAACCCACATCTTAGCACCTTACTGACACATTTAGTCCCTAGAACCAAGCACATGTATTTGCAAATTTGGTAAAGTCTCTCTCTTTCTAGACTGTGAGCACGTTGTTGGGTAGGGATTGTCTCTATTGTTGCCTTTCCAAGCACTTAGTACAGTGCTCTGCACTCAGTAAGCGCTCAATAAATATGACTGAATAAATGGACACATTGTTCCTATTCTTTACTAATCTTCTAAAACTTGGGTTCAATGCTCCATCCTTTTTGGTTTTGCTGATGCAAGTACATCATACTCCTCTGGAAGTCAGTGTGATAGTTGCACAAAAACAACCACTCCTAACATTAGTCTTTACTGTCAACTTACAATTCCAAGAATGTATGGTACTAACTAAAAGTGATAATGCTAGAGTTAAAAATAAAGCTGAGGATCAGCAAAGCAACCTCACCAGTACAGTAGTTCCTCCCAGTGCTGATGTACACAGTCCCAAAGTAGTTCACAACTCCAATTTTGTTAACAATGAACTATTATTTCAATGACAGATTAGGGGATATATTCCCTCTACTGCCATCAAATTTACCCTGGCCAACATATATACATCTATCCTTATACATTTATATATGCATCTATATACACATACTCAAGAATGATGGTATAGGGGAAAGAACAAGTGCCAGGGAGTCAGAAGGTGATGGGTTTTAATCCTGGCTCTACCACATGTCAGCTGTGTGACCTTGGGCAAATCACTTAACTTCTCTGTGCCTCAGTTACCTCATAGGTAAAATGGGGATTAAGACTGTGAGCCCTATGTGGGACAGGGGCTGTGTCCAACCTTATTATCTTGAATCTACCTCAGCACTTAGAACAGTGCCGGGCACGTAGTAAGTGCTTAACAAATACTATCATTATTATTATCCCTCTAGACTGTAAGCCCCTTGTGGGCAGGGATTGTCTCTATTGCTGTATTGTACTTTCCAAGTGCTTAGTACAGTCATCTGTACACAGTAAGCACTCGAATAAGACTGAATGAATCATACAATGATTATTCAGTCAACATATAACACAGATGGTAGTGTATTAAAATGGGTTCCTGTGCAGTGAGAATTTTCATAGCAATTGAGTTATCAGCCCGGATTTAACTCAAAGGTAGTGCAGAGCCTAAGTCAATCAATCAGTATGTCCAAGACTGAACTCTTTATCTTCCCTCCTAAACCTTGCCCTCTCCCTGACTTTCCTATCACTGAAGACGGCACTACCATCGTTCCCGTCTCACAAGCCCGCAACCTTGGTGTCATCCTCAACTCTGCTCTCTCGTTCACCCCTCACATCCAATCTGTCACCAAAACCTGCTGGTCTCACCTCTGCAACATCGCCAGGATCCGCCCTTTCCTCTCCATCCAAACCACTACCCTGCTGGTTCAATCTCTCATCCTATCCTGACTGGATTACTGTATCAGCCTCCTCTCTCATCTCCCATCCTCCTGTCTCTCCCCACTTTGGTCTATATGTCACACTGCTGCCCAGATCATCTTTATGCAGAAATGCTATGGGCATGTTACTCCCCTACTCAAAAATCTCCAGTGGCTACCAGTCAACCTACGCATCAGGCAGAAACTCCTCACCCTGGGCTTCAAGGCTGTCCATCACCTCTCTCCCTCCTACCTCACCTCCCTTCTTTCCTTCTACAGCCCAGCCCACACCCTCCGCTCCTCTGCCGCTAAGCTGTGCCTTGTTCTTGCCCATCCCGCTGTTGACCCCCGGCCCACATCCTCCCCCTGGCCTGGAATACCCTCCCTCTGCCCATCCGCCAAGCTAGCTCTCTTCCTCCCTTCAAAGCCCTACTGAGAGCTCACCTCCTCCAGGAGGCCTTCCCACACTGAGCCCCCTCTTTCCTCTCCCCCTCTCCATCCCCCCTGCCCTACCTCCTTCCCCTCCCCACAGCACCTGTATATATGTTTGAACAGATTTATTACTCTATTTATTCTATTTGTACATACTTACTATTCTATTTATTTTGTTAATGATGTAAATCTAGCTTTACTTCTATTTATTCTGATGACTTGACACCTGTCCACATGTTTTTTTTTTGTTGTCTGTCTCTCCCTTCTAGATTGTGAGCCCACTGTTGGGTAGGGACCGTCTCTATATGTTGCCAACTTGTACTTCCCAAGCGCTTAGTACAGTGCTCTGTACACAGTAAGTGCTCAATAAATACGATTGAATGAATGGATGAATGAATATATTTATTGAGTGCTTACTATGTACAGAGCACTGTACTAAGTACAATGGAGAGTACAACAGAATTAGCAGATACAGTCCATGCCCATAACGAGTTTACAGTCTAAGCACAGTAACCCAGTCATATTTATTGAACACTTACTATGTATAGAGCACTGTAATAATAATAATAATGATGATGGCATTTATTAAGTGCTTACTATGTGCAAGGCACTGTTCTAAGCACTGGGGAGGTTACAAGGTGATCAGGTTGTCCCACAGGGGGCTCACAGTCTTAATACCCATTTTTCAGATGAGGTAACTGAGGCACAGAGAAGTTAAGTGACTTGCCCAAAGTCACACAGCTGACAATTGGCAGAGCTGGGATCTGAACTCATGACCCCTGACTCCAAAGCCTGTGCTCTTTCCACTCAACTATGCTGCTTCTTAGCGCTGTACTAAGCACTTGGGAGAGTACAATGCAACAGAATTAGTAGACACATTCCCTGCTCACATGAGTTTACAGTCTAAGCACAGTAACTCACTATTGAGGTGTTCACCCTATCCTCTGCCCCTCTCACCCCCCGGCAAACTTTGGGGCTCTCTATCACATGGGGAATTTACTTGTTCTGACTGGGAAGTGGCAGCAGCAAAGCAGAGCTCTATTGCAGTTTGCTGAGCATCCAAATACAAAGAGGGAAAAATAAAAAGCCAGGATTTTGAAACAAAAGAATCCAAATCCTTTTCCCACAGCCCAGACAAGATTATAAAACAGAACAGATCCAAAACAGAACTCCTGGCATTCCCATCGAAACCCTCTACTTCCTATCACTGTAGACATCACCATTCTCCATGTCGCACAAGTCCAAATCCTTGGCATTACTCTCAAATAACTTCTCGTTCGACCAACATATTCATTGTCACAAATTCCTGTCAGTTCTTCAAAGCATCTCTAGAATTTACCCCTTCCTCTCTGGACAAACTACTACTCCACTGATCCAAGCTCTTATACTGACTACTGCATCAGTCTCCCCACTCCAGTTCATACTTCACTTTGCTGCCTGGATCATTTTTCTAAAGATACATTTTGCCCACATGTCCTCACACCTCTGTTGTGGACAGGGAATGTGTCTGTTTTATCATCATATTGTACTCTCCCAAGCACTTAGTACTGTGTTCTGCACATAGTAAGTGCTCAATAAATACGATTGACTAACATCTCAGAAACCTCCAATGGTTCACCATCACCTCCATATCAGATACTCCTTACCATCACCTTTAAAGCATTCAAATAGCTCTCCACCCACTACCTAACCTTGCTCATCTCTCACTACAACCAACTCACACACTTCACTCTTCTATTGCCAGCCTTTTAACTTTACCTTGATCTTGTCTCTTTCTGCCCACCCCTTGCACACGTCTTCCCTCTGGCCTGGAACTCCCTCCTCCCTTCATATATGACAGACCACCACTCAGTCTCTCCATCTTCAAAGCCCTACTAAAATCTAATTTTCTCCAAGAACCTTTCCCTGACTAACTTCTCATTTTCACACTCTATTTGCCCTCCCTTGTGCATCATCTATGCAGTTGGGTCTGTACCCCTTAAGCACTTTGATATTCACCCCACAAACTCCACAGCACTTATATACACATTTTTATGCTCTGACACTTTCCCATCTGCATTTTATTTTATTGTCCATCCCTCCCACTACATTATAAGCTCTTTGAGAGCAGGAATTGTGTCTATCAACTCTATTGTACTGTACTCTCCCAAGCACTTAGTATAATGCTCTGCACTCAGTAAGTACTCAAATACCATTGTTTGTGATTTTTTTAAATAGTAGTTCTTCAGCACTTATTGTGTGATGAGGCACTGTTCTAAACACTGGGGTAGATACAAGTTAATCAGGTCAGACACAGTCCCTGCCCAACATGGGGCCTGTAGTGTAAGATTTCTATCACTTCTCTTCCTCAGAAGAAAGATGCTGAATCAGATATTCATTCAATTGTATATCTTATTATATCAGTCCTGAGGCAATACATCTATTTACTTCTGGGTTTCAGGATGGAAAATTAAAAACTGTACTACTGAGAACTCTATTCACAGAATTGCAGTGGGGGACCCTGAGAAGTAATGGAGTCATGTATAGAAACTGAATGAAAAAAAATGGAGAATAAAAGATAAATACCACTGGATATTTTTAAGTAGAAAGTTAAAAGTTGTTTAAAGGTTTGGTATTTTGCAAGTAAAAGCACTGGAAGGATGACAAGAGATGTGATGAAGCAATAATGGGAAGAGGGATTTTATCTCAACCAACTTTCAATGGAACTGATCCAGGAAATCATTTGTCATCTTTATTTATATTAATGGGGAGAGCAAAAGAGCGAGCTAAAATTGAGAGGAGAGAAAAGGAAATGACAAAATGAAGTACTTATATTATTTACGGCTGAAATATACATATTAAGATTGATGTAGCTAAGGCATATTTGCTGAAAAGGTATTGTGTCTAAGATATTTTGCTGAGTCAAAATAAGGAAATGCTAGCAAGTAGGATTAAAACTGTAATAATAATAATAATAATAATAATTTTGGTATTTGCTAAGCGCTTACTATGTGTGAAGCACTGTTCTAAGCACTGGGGGAGATACAAGGTAATCAGTTTGTCTCACATGGGGCTTACAGTTTTAATCCCCATTTTCCAAATGAGGTAACAGGTACAGAGAAGTTCAGTAACTTGCCCAAAGTCACACAGCTGGCAGAGCCGGGATTAGAACCCACAACCTCTGACTCCCAAGCCCGTGCTCTTTCCACTGAGCCACGCTGCTTCTAAATATAAAAGAGTAGTGCTTGTAGAAGAAACGTAAACAAGACAGAGTGGAAGGTACATGACAATAATAATGAAGAACGATACAGCATTTTACAATAAAAATCATGCTAGAGCACCAGCTGCTATGGATAAGTTGTATCAGCAGAATTTACAGTTGAACAAAAATGGTTTCAAGACCACTGTTGGTCATTACCATATGTCTAGAAGATAGTTTCAAAACATTTTCTGAAAATTCAGAGCGTAGCAAAGATAAGGGACATTTCAAAATATAGGTGTGAGCAGTGGAGAAATCTGTACTACATGGAATAATGAAACTCAATATTATCACCTTCTATTCAGTGTCCAAGTATCAATTCAAAATTACCAATACCGTCTTCCACCTCCAATAAGGAGAAAGACATCATGGATACACCCAAATCCTGAAAGATTATTGTCCTGAAGGAGGTCTTGTAAGACTTTTAGACTCCAGCCGTGATGTAAGATCGTATCAGTATTCTCCAAAATCAATCCAACAATGTCACAGATGCTTTGTACAGCAACATTCAAATGATCAAGACAGCTCCATGCCCCTTTTCTGACAAATGACAGGATCAGCAATGAGCCCCACAGCCTTCGAGGATTCTGAGCTGCTCTCAGAAATTGGTTATGCCGATTTGTGTTGCTCTCTAGTATTTTTGGTGCTCCTAGTTTATTTAGTAGTCATGACTGATGTCAAATGTGAGAATCAATGCACAGAGTATAGAGGCTTCTTAAAGTGATCCAAGGCGACATATATAGTAAAGGATGAGGATTATATTAATCAATCAATAAATCAAGGGTATATATTGCATGCTTATTGTGTGTAGACCACTGTATGAAGCACTTGGGAGAGCACAGTAGTCAATCAATCAATCAATCAATCGTACTTATTGAGTGCTTACTGTGTGCAGAGCACTGTACTAAGCGCTTGGGAAGTACAAGTTGGCAACATATAGAGACAGTCCCTACCCAACAGTGGGCTCACAGTCTAGAAGGGGGAGACAGAGAACAAAACAAAACATATTAACAAAATAAAATAGAGTAGATATGTACAACTAAAATAAATAAATAAATAGAGTAATAAATATGTACAAACATATATACATATATACAGGTGCTGTGGGGAAGGGAAGGAGGTAAGATGGGGGGGATGGAGAGGGGGACGAGGGGGAGAGGAAGGAGGAAGTCGAGAGTTGAGAGAGGAAGAGTAGAGTAGTGACGTGATGCCTGTTCTCAAGGAACTCACTGTCAGACAGAAATTAACATCAGTTACAGGTAGGGGAGGCAACTGAGAATATGGTTGTGAACAAAACTGCTGTGGAGAAAGAGAGTATCCAAGTGCTTTGAGCTGGGTTCTAATCCCTGCTCTGCCACTTGCCTGCTGTGTGACCTTGGGCAAGTCACTTAACTTCTCTGTCACAGTTACTGCATCTGTAAAAATGGGGGTTAAGACTATGAGCCGCATGTGGGACATGGATGTTTTGGGTCTGACATGATTAGGTGGTGTCTATGCCAGCAATTAGTACAGTTCCTTAACAAATACCATGCATTAAAATGGCATAGGTGATTCAATAGGGAGGGAAAATCAGGTGGGTAGATGAGAGATTAGTCCTGGAGGAGATGTGTGAGAAGATGGGGATAGTGGTGGTCTGTCAGATATGAAGGGGGAAAGAGTTCTAGGCAAGGGAGAGGGTGTGAGCAAGGGGTCAACTGTGAGAGATGAGACTGAGGAGCAGTGAGTAGGTTGGTATTAAAGTGTCTGATCTGGGTTGGAGTGAGACTGGAGTGTCACAGCCATTCTTTTGGGTACAGAAAATGTGGTTTCAAACACACTCCCTTCCTCTTTCCCTCTCTTCACCCTCCTACCCACCCTCTGACACATCCAAACACATACACACACAAACAGATCTAGTTGAAAACCAACAAGGGAATTCCAGGAAAGGAAAGAACACACACAAAAAACCATGAAAACTACATGAGTCAGAGAAGTACTGGTTTGCATATGTTTCCCAAAAGGCTTTGGGCTGGCGAGAAGGAGGTTTGACTCCTGCGACAATAACGGAAAGCTACACCCATCCACCTAATAGAAAGAACATGGGCCTGGGTTCTAATCCTGGCTCTGCCACATCTTCTGTGTGGCCTTGGGAAAGTCATTTAATTTCACTGGGCCTCAGTTACTTCATCTGTTTAATGGGGATTAACACTGTGTGACCTACATTCAATCATTCAGTTGTGTTTATTGAACACTTCCTGGATGCAGAGCACTGTACTAAGCGCTTGGAAAAGTACTATACAACAATAAACAGACACATTCCTGCCCACAATAAGCTCACAGCCTAGAGGGGGAGACAGACATTAATATGAATAAATAGATAAATAAATTATAGATACATACAGAAACATACGTATGTGCCATGGGGATGGGAGGGAGGATGAATGAAGGAGCAAGTAAGAGTGGTGCTGAAGGAAGTTGGAAAAGAGAAGAGGTGGGCATACTTCACTTGGCTTCTTGGATTATTTTTCTAAAAAAATGTTCATTACATCTTTTCCACTCCTCAAAAAACCCCAGCAGGTTCCTATTTAACTGTGTATCAAACAGAGACTCCTTACCATCAGGTTTAAGGCACTCAGTCAGCTCTTGGGGCATGAATCAGTAGCGCTTAACAACGTTAACAATTATTATTGTTACAATTATTAATAATAACAATAGATTTTCCCCAAACTCTGGGGAAGTGGAAAATAATGACAGATAAAGATTACATTGTTTGTGGACTAAGAAATGTGACTAATATTTAATATTTGTCCTATTAAAGATTTCAATGAAAAATATAGTTTTACATTGAAAAATCTGTTTCAGGAAACACATGATGTCTCACGCATTCTAGGACAATGTTACTTTCTAAGGTTGTATTCTTAGAAAAGGTCACATTAAAATGCTTGCATGTAAAGTGAACACAGTTTTTCCCAGAGTTCATAGAAGAATTTGCCAATATCAAATGGGGACTGGGCATATGATCGGATAGAACAGGGGTTTGGCACTCTTACTGTAGAGAAGAGCCACATATAATGAAAGCTCTGAAGAGTGCAAAGAGCCAATCTTACAAGGGAATCACCCATTAATGTAGCTCACTTCACCGTGAAGCCCAGGAGGGTTTTAAGTGTTTGGGCTCCAACTCCTGTGCAAGATTTGCTTGCAGGTGGGTGGGCTGAATTAGCACCTGCCCCTCTTGGGGGACCCTCAATTTTGTGGGGCCTCCATGCCACATGTAACATGGTGCAATGTCATGACACTGGACTCCTGCTATTGCCTGTAGAGAACGGAAATAGAAGAAGGTAGGAGAAGCCAGGGAAGGGAAATGCAAAGAAAGGAGAAGTGGGAAGGGAAGGGTGGTGTGATAAACTGATGTAGGTTAGTCTCTTTCATCTTCTCTTCCCTCCTCATCCTGCCCACCTTCTTTCCTCTCCCTTGGTATGTGAGTGAGCAGTGCCCATGCACGTGACTTAGGAGAGCAGCAGCTCCCTCACCACCTAGACTAGCAGTGGAGGGCAGGAGCCTCTGTGGACCAGAGGTTCCTGTTTTCCCCAGCTTGGAGTAGGACTCGGGCCCTTTCTGCCCTGTCACCAGCATAGGTTTTGGGGGTACAGAAAGGTCTTCCCAGAGCTGCACTGTGGGTATGTGTTTCTCTCTTATCCCTGCCCCTCCTCCTACTCCTGATTTCAGCCACCACCCTTCTCTCTGCTTTCCCAAGCACTTAGTACAGTGCTCTGCACACAGTAAGCGCTCAATAAATACGATTGATTGATTGATTGATTTATAGAGCTGCCAAGCCAGTGGGAGCCTCCACTGAAGTCTCCCTGGGCTTAATGAGGTGAGGATTTCCTCAGTGGGAGTCAGAGTTCCCTGGAAGGCCCCTCTGGGCCCTGGAGTCTCCCAAATACTCAAAGGCAGGGAACTGGATCCAAAGCATTCTAGCTACTGGCCCCTTAGATGAGGGGCAGTCGTAATAATAATAATAATAATAATAATAATAATGGTATTTGTTAAGCACTTCCTATGTGCCAAGCACTGTTCTAAGCGCTGGGGTAGATTAAAGGTAATCAAGTTGTCCCAGGTGGGGCTCTCAGTCTTAATCCCCATTTTACAGATGAGGTAACTGAGGCACAGAGAAGCTAAGTGACTTGCCCAAAGTCATACAGCTGACAGGTGGCAGAGCTGGATTAGAACCCATGACCTCTGATTCCTAAGCCTGTGCTCTTTCCACTAAACCACACTGCTTCTCTAACAGTCTGAACATTAAAATAGAAGACTTCCTGAGCTGGGTGGCTGGAAGATTCCTATAAAAAGTTCTTGAAACCAATGGTCACTTCCCTAGTTAGCCCTTTCATGGTTATGCCACCTAGGCAGTTACATTATAAGAGTACTCCTCTCTCCCCTGAGCTCCTGAGCTACATAGGAGAAGCAGCGTGGCTCAGCGTCAAGAGCCCGGGCTTTGAAGTCAGAGGTCATGGGTTCAAATCCCGGCTCTGCCAACTGTCAGCTGTGTGACTTTGGGCAAGTCACTTAACTTCTCCATGCCTCAGTTCCCTCATCTGTAAAATGGGGATTAAGACTGTGAGCCCCCCCGTGGGCAACCTGATCACCTTGTAACCTCCCCAGCACTTAGAACAGTGTTTTGCAAATAGTAAGTGCTTAACAAATACCATTATTATTATTATTATTATTACATATGCAAAGCTAACTCTGAGCCCAATTCTCTTGTCATGTGAGTTCTGTACTCTGTCTGATCTATTTGCCCTGCCGTCTGTGAAGGGTTTGGACCCATCTCTGTTCTGGGGGACTGTTAGAGTGGGAAAATAATTTTTAAGAAGTGGAAGAATCACTAAATCACTACTAAAACTCACGTGGCTGCTGTGTGACCTTGGGCAAGTCACTTAACTTCACTGTGCCCGTCACCTCAACTGCAAAAAGGGGATTTGAATCTTGTTCCCCTTCCTACATGGACTGTGAGTCCTGTGAAAGACAGAAGTGGTGTCTGACCTGTTTATCTTTTATCTTCCCCACTGCTTAAAAGAGTGTTTAACCCATGGTGGGCGCTTAACAAATACCCCAATTATTATTATTATTATTATCATTAGCAATACCTGGACTAGGCTGACTGTTGCCAACCAGTGCCCATTGTGAACTCACCTGTCCTCCCTCTCCTATCCCTGACTGGTGTGGGCTGGTTGGATCCTAGTAGCTCCTCAGTGTCTACCATGGCTTTGAGGTGGTTGTAGTGGTAGTTTCATACTCGGTAGAGACACTGCATGGTGGGTGCCCCGCAAGGTTGCTACTTTATCCCAAGACCTTGGACAAGGTCTAGACTGTAAGCTTGTTGTGGGCAGGGAAGGTGTCTGTTTATTGTTATATTGTATTCCCCCAAGCGCTTAGTACAGTGCTCTGCACACAGAAAGTGTTCAATAAATATGATTGAATGAATGAATCAATCAATCAATCGTATTTATTGAGTGCTTACTGTGTGCAGAGCACTGTACTAAGCGCTTGGGAAGTACAAGTTGGCAACATATAGAGACAGTCCCTACCCAACAGTGGGCTCACAGTCTAAAAGGGGGAGACAGAGAACAAAACCAAACATACTAACAAAATAAAATAAATAGAATAGATATGTACAGGTAAAATAAATAAATAAATAGAGTAATAAATATGTACAAACATATATACATATATACAGGTGCTGTGGGGAATGGAAGGAGGTAGGATGGGGGGATGGAGAGGGGCTTGGGGGAGAGGAAGGAAGGGGCTCAGTCTGGGAAGGCCTCCTGGAGGAGGTGAGCTCTCAGTCGGGCCTTGAAGGGAGGAAGAGAATTAAAGGTGAGCATTCATTCAGCATGAATGAATGAATAAAGAACCTCGCCCACCTTTCCCAGCTTGAAAGCGATATTTGGTTCCAAGAAGAAGAAGAAGAAGAGGAAGATATAGCTCCTGAGCCATAGATTGCAGACCTTGGGATAGGGTGAGAGAGGACCATTCGTTGCTGTGAGAAGAAGAGAAAAAAAATCTTTGACTTTTCTGACATTCCATTAGTATTTTCTGGTATCGATAGGACAAGTAAAATGTAATAACATTGAAAAACATTCCACAGGACTGGACTGTATGCCAAGTTCTATCTGACTTCAGCTGTTTTCTGTTCCTTTCCTGTTGGGTCTTTTCTTTGCTGCTCCAACTTAATAATAATGATGACATTTATTAAGCGCTTACAATGTGCAAAGCACTGTTCTAAGCGCTGGGGAGGTTACAGGGTGATCAGGTTCTCCCACGGGGGGCTCACAGTCTTAATCCCCATTTTACAGATGAGGTAACTGAGGCACAGAGAAGTTAAGTGATTTGCCCAAAGTCACACAGCTGACAATTGGTAGAGCTGGAATTTGAACCCATGAACTCTGACTCCGAAGCCCATGCTCTTTCCACTGGGCCACGCTGCTTCTCCCTAATCCCACCGGCCCTCCTCCCTACTGTCATTTTCATTACCACTTCTGCTGTTACTGCTTTTGCCGCCATGGCTCCTGCTTTCACAGCTCCAGTTTTTTCCTCTCCTGCTGGTCTGATTTCTGCCCTTCACTGCTGCTGTCTTATTGACCCGTTTGGTCTCAGCATGCCCATCTTCAGAGTGGAAGGGGGAGGAAGAGGTACAATTGGGATTGGTGTAGAAGGGGGAAAAAAAGCTGCAAGACACGGCTTGAGTGGGATGGTGTAGAAACATTTGAATTCCTCTATGAGAATAATTTGCTATGATAAATATAAGATGGCTTCCATTTTTTAATGCACAGAAGAAACATTTTACAATGATAATTATTCCTTGGGTGACTATCTTGGCGGGATTGGTGGAAGAGCCACCACATCTCTGCTTCAATCTATAATTGAATTCACCTTTAATCACCATTAGGGGAAGAGAGAAGGATGAGAAGTCAATCAAAGAGACTGATACAGAGCAGCTAGAAGGTAGAAGGAAAATGAGGAGAGGAATGGTTTGTTGAAACCAACATCAGGTAGCATTTTCAAAAAGAGGTATTGTGCACCCAGTGCTTAGAACAGTGATTTACACATGGTAAGTGCTTAACAAATACATCACCATTATTATATGCACACACAAAGCCTCTTTTTGAAAATATATAGATATGTATATCTATATATAAGCACAATTATTATGCCTATGTTATATAATGCATAATTATGTGTATATAAATATAATCTATGCATATATGTGTGCATATATTTGTATATATATACATATATATATATCAGTGAGTGTATATATCTAGATATCTAGATATCACTGATATACCAGAAGGTTAATTCTTTTCACAGAAAAGATAACACAATTTTAGGATCCAACCTGAGAAACTGAGAAAGATGAGATAGAGAAAGGTTTCCAAATAAATTTAAAATGTTCAGCCTAGTCACTGTTTTTCCATGTGTGTTTGCTTTGCCATTTAATGTACCCCTACCAGTGACCAAGCAAAAGAGAAAAAGTTTGATTTCTTCATTTCATGCCTCAAACATATGATTTTTCTAGTAGGAAATAAGATTCTTGCAGGCCTACTACAGGATGCAGTAGAGAGCATTAGATTTGGCAAAAAGGGGTTTCTGATGACTTGGAGAATGTGATCTGCGTAGAATGGAGGGGGCAGACACCAGCCTGTAGTGTGGGTTAAGAAGTGAGTTGGAGGAAAGGAAGTGGAGGCAGTGGATGTATGTAACCTGTTTGAGGACTCTGAACACAAATGGTAGCAAGGAAATGGAGTGATAAGTGGGGTGCTGAGAAGGCCCAGAGACCACCATTTTAGCATGGTGGGGTTCTGAGCACGTTAGAAGGCAGGGTAAAAGGAACTCTCAGAGAGTGAGGAGCTGAAGATGGCTAGCCGTCACCAAAATCTGCCGGTCTCAGCTCCGCAACATTGCCAAGATCTGCCCTTTCCTCTCCATCCATACCGCTACCCTGCTCATTCAAGCTCTCATCCTATCCCGTCTGGACAGTAGTCCAGTACTTTGCCAGACAGTACTGCATCAGCCTTCTCTCTGATCTCCCATCCTCGTGTCTCTCTCCACTTCAATCCATACTTCATGCTGCTGCCCGGATTATCTTTGTCCAGAAATGCTCTGGGCATATTACTCCCCTCCTCAAAAATCTCCAGTGGCTACCAATCAATCTGCGCATCAGGCAGAAACTCCTCACCCTGGGCTTCAAGGCTGTCCATCACCTCGCCCCTTCCTACCTCACCTCCCTTCTCTCCTTCTCCAGCCCAGCCCGCACCCTCCGCTCCTCTGCTGCTAATCTCCTCACTGTACCTCGTTCTCGCCTGTCCCGCCATCAACCCCCGGCCCACGTCATCCCCCGGGCCTGGAATGCCCTCCCTCTGCCCATCCGCCAAGCTAGCTCTCTTCCTCCCTTCAAGGCCCTGCTGAGAGCTCACCTCCTCCAGGAGGCCTTCCCAGACTGAGCCCCTTCATTCCTCTCCCCCTCGTGCCCCTCTCCATCCCCCACATCTTACCTCCTTCCCTTCCCCACAGCACCTGTATATATGTATATATGTTTGTACATATTTATTACTCTATTTATTTATCTATTTATTTTACTTGTACATATCTATTCTATTTCTTTTATTTTGTTAGTATGTTTGGTTTTGTTTTTGTTCTCTGTCTCCCCCTTTTAGACTGTGAGCCCACTGTTGGGTAGGGACTGTCTCTATATGTTGCCAATTTGTACTTCCCAAGCGCTTGGTACAGTGCTCTGCACATAGTAAGTGCTCAATAAATACTATTGATGATGATGATGATGATGATAAAAGGAATCTATCAGAAATCTGAAGGAAAAAAAGTAAAATGATCATCTCTCATCCTTAATGAATTTGTTTAAAAAACTTAAAGTGGTACAGCAAGGGCTTGAAAAATTAAGATGCCTTAAATAGATATACTGAAGTGTTTAATACAGTGCTCTGCACATAGTACTTTTTCAGCAGATACCATTGATTGAAGGGGAAGTCCACCATCACCTTATTCCTCCACGAATCTTCTTGACACCGTTAGAGGCAGAATTCTGGGGTGGAGAAATTAACAGCCTGACCTAGTTATGGCGCTGCACAAGAAGAGAACAGGCAAAAGCACCTCCTTTAATCCTATAAATAAGGTTTTTGCTTATTTCACAAAGCCTACAGTGACTAGTTTCATTATGAGTAAGGTCATGCATCAAAATCTAAACTTTTCCTTTTCATCTAAAGTATCAGACCTTGAAGAGTCCAAGAACAGCTCTCTCTGGACCACCCAGAGCCACGTGAAAAGGGAAAGCAGTGACTGTACTAATTCCTGAGTTTCTAGCTTAACTAGGATACTCAAGACACATCTGAGTGAACCCATAACTACAGAAATTCAGTTGTACAGATCCTGAAAGGAGAATCCAAGCCTGAATGAGGAAAACCTAGGAAACTTAGGTGTCAACATCAGGCCCATTAAGCTTCTAAATTACATGATATGAATATGTTGAAATAAACAATGAAATTAAAAATTGAAAAGAAGAAACAGGGTGAATTAGCTGCTTATTTTAAATTTCTATTCCCATTAGCTAGAGGATGAACCATCCAGGGTTTTGGATTAATAAAGCTTCTGGTTTGAGGAATGTTCCATAAAAGATCCCGCTAAGGGCCTTATGTAAAGGCACAGTTGGAGCAAATAGCCTACTGGTTGTTGAGATTTGAATTTCAAATATAGAAAGTTCTGAAAGAAAAACAGCTTCAGTGAAATATAAATTGTTTCCAAACATTCAAAAGAAACAGCAGAAAGGGCAGCTGAAAACCACAAGAGGAAAAACAATTTTGATAAACTGTTAAGAAAGCCCTCTTCATTCCTGTCCTTTTTTCCCAAGCAAGTAAAAGAAGCCGGATCTTGAATTTAAATAATACAGAAAGTTTCAGGATGGCTCTGGAGGGGGAAAAGAATATGAAAAGCTAGAAGCCACAGAAGGTAGGTTTAATATAAAAAGCTTCCTCATTACCTGGAGGTAGGAGAAGCTACCTACTATGTTAGAACTCTGATGGGAGTTCTAACACATTCTTTCTCACATTCCTTCTCTGTCCTGACTCTGCTCCTTGGAGTCTTCAATATCCTTTGCCTGCTTCCTTTCACTCCTCAACTCCACTGACCTCTCAGCTGCCTCTAGCATCGTAGACCAAACCCCTCCTAGAAACATTATCTGACTTTGTCTTCACTGATACTGTCCTTTCCTGATTCTCCTCTCTGGCCTCTCATTCTCAGGCTCTTTTGTGGGCTCCTTCTCTGCCTCCCACCCACTACTGTAGGAGCCCCTCAAGGCTCACTTCTGTGCCCCCTTCTATTCTCCTTCTACACCCACTCTCTTGGAGAACTCATTCGCTCCCATGGCTTCAACTACCACCTCTATGTGGACAATTCCAAAATCTACATCTCCAGCCCTGATCTCTCCCTCTCGGCAGTCTCATATTTCCTCTTGCCTTCAGGACATCTTTACTTAGATGTCCTGCTGATACCACGAACATAACATGTTCCCACTTAAATCCTGTCCTCCCTGCAGTTTTCCCATCACTGTAGGCAGCACCACCATCCTTCTTGTCCCATAAGCCCCTAACCTTGGTGTTGTCCTTGACTAATCTCTATCATCCAACCCACATATTCAATTTGTCACTAAATTCTTCAGTTCAACCTTCACAACATCACTAAAATCCACGCTTTCCTCTCCATCCAAACTGCTACCACATTAATCCAATCACTTATCCTATCCCACCTTAATGTATCAGCCTCCTTCCTGTCCTCTCTGCCCCTTATCTCTCCTCACTCCAGTCCATACTTCACTCTGCTGCTCAGATCATTTTTCTACAAAAACATTCTGTCCATCTTTCCCTCAAGGTTAAGTTCTGAGTCCCTTTCAATTCCCCATCTACACCCACTGCCTTGAAGAACTCATTCTCCCACAGGTTCAACTACCATCTTTATGTGGATGATTCCCAAATTTACCTCACCAGCCCTGACCTCTCTACTACTCTGCAGTCCCAATTTCCTCCTACCTTTAGGACATCTCTTCTCACATGTCCCACTGACATCTCAATCTTAACATATCCAAAACAGAATTCCTTATCTACCCCACCCAAACCCTGTCTAGTCCCATCTTTCCCATTACTGCAGACAACACCACAATCCTCCCTGTCTCACAGCCCATACACTTGGTATTATCAACACATCTAATTCCCCCTACTTAGCCTTTCTTCTATGTCAGACACATGCTTGGCTCTGAACCCTCCAAGAACTTGATATTCACTCCACCCTTAGTCCCATAGGACTTATGTGCATATCTTTACACATTTCCATTTCCCCAATCTCTAATTTATTTTAATGTCTGTCTCTCCCTTAAGACTGTAAGATCCTTGTGGACAAGGATGCTATCTACAAACACTACTGTACTTTCCCCAAAGCTCTGCACTGATTAACTGATAGGAGTTTAGGCTATTTTATTTCCTTGAAATGGGGATGCTGAGAGAGGAAGTACAACAGCCTGATGAGAAGTTTCCAGTTACAAGCATGAAACACGGAGGCTAATAATGGCAGTGTATCTGAAAACACTGGAGCCCTATCTGTGGGCCCATGGGGGTCATAGTTTTTCATGCAGGCCCACCTTACCCTCGGATTTGAAATTCAATCAGATGAGGAGCTAACTGGGGCTGTAGTTCTTGTGGTAGTCATGGAGGCTGAGTGGCTACAGCATGAGAGGAGTGAACCAAAAGGGTACAGGTGCAGACAGTGACAGTGCTCCTCCATTTGGACCTCTGACTTCTTCTTCTTTCCCCTCTTTCTCCTTCACTTATCCTCCTCCCACTTTCATTCCTTCGGTCTTCCTCTAGTACTTCCTCCCTTTTCTCCTCAAAGCCCTGCCTCCAATGAACCATATGTCCAAGGTTCCACATCCAGGTTTATCCACCCTATCAAATGAAAAGTTGGCACCCCTGCCTGAAAACACTGAAATATTATAACCCAAAGGAAGAGAGAGGTCTATGGTGGGCAAAAGTAAGAATGAGCTCTCAGGAGCTGGAAAATTTCTTTGAAGATTTTTGGTCAGAAACCATAACCAAGTCACAGGAGATGAGTCTCTTCCAGGTAGTATGTCACTTAGCAGGTTCACAACTTTGTTAAGTGACACTGAAGGAGGGGGGAGGAAGGGGCTCAGTCCAACCTGTCCAGGTACCTCAATTTAGATGGGGTGCTCACATTTTTGGGGATTTTGCCCCACCACTAGCTAGGCCTCATTAAGAGACTCTTTTAAAGTCTAAGTGGTAGAACAGACATCTTCAGCCATGGTGGCATCAATAGTGAAAACTAGGGTTTCCATTGCTGAAAAGGTGGTAGAGGACTCTTTCACTTCAATGGTGGAAACTACAGATAGCCCTGTTACTGCTGTCATCGTTATCAAAGCTGACCTATTTTTGGAGGGTGCCAGAATGCAACTTCCAGCCAAATCAGAAACAAGAATAGCCAGTTCCATAATGGCTGAGCAACCAGACAGTCATGTATGCCCACTGCCATTCACTTCCTGCTACCTTTGACTCGTCTCTTGTTGTCGCCGATCCACCATTCACAACCTGTAGGCACTAATTGGTGTCCACCTGTTATCATTGCCACTCAATGCTCCCACATACTCTGCCCTCAGACATCTGGCTCAGATGCCTGGGATGCTGGAGGGTCAGGAACTGGGTAAAAATACTGCACTTGGGCATTGTTGGTGCAATAGATGGGGGGACAGCAAGGAAGGAAAAGGAGAAGGAGGAGGAGGAGGAAATGAATTCTCCCCACTTCTCCATCCCTCATTTTCTCTTTTTTTAATGATATTTTCTTAAGTGCTTACTGTGTACTAGATACTTTACTAAGCACTGAGGTAGATGCAGGATAATCAGGTAGGACACAGTCCTTGTCCCACATGGGGCTCACGGTCTTAATCTCCATTTTACAGATGAGGTAGCTGGCATAGAGAACTTAAGTGACTTGCCCAAGGTCACACAGTAGACAAATGGTGGAACCGTGATTAGAGAACCTGGGTTCTCTGATTTCCAGGTCCAGGGTCTCCCAGGTTCTTTCCACTAAGACATGATTCTTCTCTCCACTCTTTCCCCCCTTTCCTACTCTCCCCTTTTCCTACGTCCTTCCCTCTCGTCATACTCCTTTTTATACTGCTCCCCCATCTCCCCTAAATTGTCCATATTTCAGAACCCGTTGCCAACTGTTGCCAACTTGTACTTCCCAAGCACTTAGTACAGTGCTCTGCACATAGTAAGTGCTCAATAAATACAATTGAATGAATAAATGATTGAATGAACCTGTTAGGTCATCTTGGTCTAGGTGGAGGTATCTGTCTCTATCACCTTAGATACCTAAACAACAACCTAGCCTTTCAATCAGTACTTGTATTTCCAAACAAAAAGGTACATGATACCTTTTGGGCACCTCAGCTGATGTGACAAGTTATCTTCGCACCCCATTCACTAAATAGTTCTGGTCCAGCACCAGAACATTACAGATATACCTACCATGAATGTGGGGAAAAGTACAAGCAGCAGAGGTCACACACACTGATATAACTAAAGGGTTAGTTCCTTTCACAGAAAGAAAAATACAATTTTAGGATCCAGAGCTGAGAAGCTGAAAACGATGAGAAAGAGAGAGGTTTCAAAATAAATTTAAAATGCTCAGCCAGGTCACTGTTTTCCCATATCTGTTTTCTTTGCAGTTTAATGTATCCCTACTGGTGACCAAACCAAAGAGCAAATGTTTGATTCCTTCACTTCATGCTGCAGACATATTATTCTACCAGTGGGAAATAAGACTCTTGCAGCCTTATTACGGGAATCCAAATTGCTTCATCCTCGGGAACCAGAGTATTTCACTAGGTAGCAGTGGGGAGCCCATACAAAGCTATAATTTGCAATCTGAATCTAATTTCAAACTTCATCTCACCAAAAATGAGAATTAATATATGAAGAAATACCTTGAACTATGAAATAACTTTTCTCC
Organism: Tachyglossus aculeatus; assembly: GCF_015852505.1. Lineage (NCBI taxonomy): Eukaryota > Metazoa > Chordata > Mammalia > Monotremata > Tachyglossidae > Tachyglossus > Tachyglossus aculeatus. Next base: position 123,505,617 of record NC_052066.1, on the reverse strand, counting down.
TTAATTCTTTTACCTTTTGAGTCAACTCAATATAACTTTTGAGTCAATTAGAAATTTATAGATGCTTCAAAGTATTCAGTATGCTCTCTTTGATGATTTAAACAAATACAAGACAGAGAAATAAATGAATACATACAATGTACAGCCACCATAGGACTAAACCAATTTGCATTAAATAAAAGTTCTTTAGGTTACCGATTCTTTTCAAATATTACTAGTTTAAAGAATGCTTACTTTTTTGGAATGAAACTATCAACTGTAAATTCATCCTCTAAATGGAGTGATAGAAGACTACTCCTACCTGAGAGAGATTGAATTAAAGGCTTCGTTCCCATAACTGTAGAAAATTATATACATATAAAAGTTTTTCCCCCTACATCATTTCTAAAACTGAATTTAACAAGAAAGGTTATGGTCCCCATCTTTTTGAAGATTACAAAGCTCTCACTAGATTCACTTCAAGAACAGATTAGGAATAATGAAGAAAATTAGACTATTACACGCCCTGCCTAGAACTATGAAGCGAGTAACAGACAAGTGGTCTGGTCAATGAATTACAGTAATAATGTTCTTACAGATGATTTCTAATGTTCTGTGCTAATGGCAGGCAGAGGTAGTCAGGATAAATTATATCCACAGACAATACAAAAATCAGGCTTAATGTATGAGGATCAACATCCTCATTCCCCAGATATTTACTAGAATTGTGATGAATGAACAGTACCTGAAGGACTTAGTTTCAGCATCTCTCCCTTCCCTTGTACACCCTCTAACAGAGATATTACTGGAGAAAGACTCAAAGAAGATGGTCTACAGGAATAAGCTTGACCTGATTGTGTTTGGGGAGAGTCTTGGGCAGTGGAAGGCATTTGCTTGGCCAAACTTCGGCCCCCTCTGGATTCTCTGAAGTTCAGAAGTGAGCTCTTCTGCCTCTGAACACGCACTCTCCTCCCCAACATTGCTGAGGTAGTGGTGTCTGGATGGAATGAAAATCAAGAGGGAGCAGGTGCTATCTGTAGGGCTACTGCAGAGAGCCCAGGTCTGTGGCCCCCTTGTTCCCAGTGGGTAAAGTGGCCCAATTGAATAATCTAAAGTCTTGAATAACTGAAAATTATATGATGAAATCCTATTGGCAGAAGACCCAGCAATAAGATGTGAAAGATTTCTCAAATGAACTAAAACATCTTGCTAATCATGAAAAAAAAATTGCTGAAAACAGAACCAACTGTATAAATAGTGGTCATAACTTCTTAACGGAGGCAGTTCACAAAGGGCATTCAGTATTACAAAGATTCCCGGTTCCATATCAACCTTTCAGTACACACCAATCAATCAATCAATCGTATTTATTGAGCGCTTACTATGTGCAGAGCACTGTACAGAGCACAGAACACCAGGAATGATTCACACAGTATGGTCATCAGAGGGTAGAAATTACTTCATTTGCCCTCTGTTGGGGAAATTATCTGTGCCTCTATCAAAGGATATTCACCTTTAGGAAAGGCCTTGGTCTTTCAAAATTAAAATTCTTTTACAAAAGAAGAGATGACAAATTCTAAAGAGATTATTGACCTCTCTGAGGAGGGAGTCTATTTTCTTGGCTTCATCAAAGGATTAGGGCAAAAATTATAATCCAAGGAGAACATCTTGGAGTAAATTATTTATTTTTTAAATGATCATTCTGTCATTTAATTAGTCTGAAGGCATGCAGCATTTTATAGGGACACAAAAGATATGATCCCTGCCCAATTATCTTAAAATCTAAAGTAGACAGAGAAAACAAAATCAAAGGCAGCAAGGATAAACCACATCTTGGAAAAAATGACAACACAAGGTCAGTGTGAATCTGACAGTAGTAACAGGAATGCTATTTCTTTTCGAAGTGGCATTCATTGTTCAGGAAAACTTCCCAAGAGAAGTAAGGTTTGAGAAGCAATTTTTCAAATGGTAACTTTTTGATGGGTGAGAAAAAGGAAAATAAAATAAAACGAGTAACAAATTATGATGCTTGTAAAAGGGAGATAGTTTGTATCCAAACCATCCAATTCTATATAAAATGTGAAGGACTTTAAAAAATAGCCCCATAATGAGACCGAGGGAAGTGCCACAGCTTAGTAATTGGAGTAGTGAGAACCTTCAGAAAAATAAAAGATTGGCTGAATGACAATTTATGTCTTTTTATTAGAGAGTAAAAACCCTCCAAGTAATCTAAGATGACATACTTTCATTTGCTTGCTTATTATACTCTTTTTTTGGTGCTGATAGTTTGTCATCTCCTATAGAAAGATAATTTTAAGGCAGTTGACCATTCAGAGGCTGTAGAAGGAGCATAAGGAACTTTTTGAGGCAAAGTGATAACATTAGAAAAGTGTTATAGAGCTAAACATTTAGGAAATGCATTTTCACTAGGGTCAAAAAGGTTGAAATGTGTTTCCAACTTAAGATTTCAACTTAAACTTTCAACTTAAATGTTTTTCCCCCTCTGTGAACTGTAAGCCCAATGTAGGCTGGGACCATATCTACCAACTCTATTGTACTCCCTCAAGCACTTAATACAGTGCTCTACAACATGGTAATTGCTCAATATTTTTTTTATGTTATCGATGATCCCTGCCCTCAGGGAAAATGTATGTTATCAATACATTTTAAATTATCTTCAAAATGTCAATCTTCTTTTGAAACAAAAATATATTTGTAATCCTGTTTGTGTCTGAAAAGCATTTATATGAGAGCTAGGTAGACTTTGCTTAAATATAGTGGGCATCTTAGCTCTGGCATTTATGGGAGAAGCAGCATGGCTCAGTGAAAAGAGCACAGGCTTTGGAGTCAGAGGTCATGGGTTCAAATTCCGGCTCTGCCAATTGTCAGCTGTGTGACTTGGGCAAGTCACTTAATTTCTCTATGTCTCAGTTATCTCATCAGTAGAACGGGGATTAAGACTATGTGCCCCATGTGGGACAACCTGATCACCTTGTAACCTCCCCAGTGCTTAGAACAGTGCTTTGCACATAGCACTTAATAAATGCCATTATTATTATAATTATTATTATTTATGTGTAATTGAGGGCTTATGTTTGTGAGGTATGATTGCTGGAAGATGAGAAGCAGCAGCTGGAGACAGGGCAGGGGTATGTGAGGGAGTGCTGTATGTGACTGAGGATTACTAATACAAGATTTGAGACTAGAGGGGAACAGAAAGGAGGTCAGCAGTTTGACCTTGGGCAAGTCACTTAACTTCTCTGTGCTTCAGTTACCTCATCTGTAAAATGGGGATTAAGACTGTGAGCCCCGCATGGGACAACCTGATAACCCTGTATCTATGCCAGCGCTTAGAACAGGGCTCGGCACATAGTAAGCATTTAACAAATGCCATCTTCAACTCTCTATCCTATCTGATTAATCACCTGATATCAATAGACAATGCATTACCTAGAGAGAGTACAATATGTGGTAGCAGTCAGCTCTGCACTGACCATGAGAAATGTGCATGTATAGAGTTTCCCAGGACCTAAACCTTCAATTTTACTGTCTGAACCATACCAGTGGATTGACAACTACATGTCTGGCATACGTGTTTCAAATCACCATCACCAGCAAACAGTAGCTATTCAGTCTGTTGATTTGGAAGGGATTCTTAATAGGTTGAAAGTAATCTGGCTCTTCTGGTAGACTGAAAGATTCTTGAAGGCAGGGATCATATCAACTACTTGTGTACTCTCCCGAGCACTTAGTAAAAGGTTTTCCTGACTGATATATTTATTTTAACCCTACCATGACAAGGGTCAAATACTTAGGTATTGTTTGCATGGAACCAGAACAGACCTGCTCTCTAATTATGTGTTATAAAAGCTGAAGAGAAAAGAGTCTAGAGTGCCATAAATAATAATGAATAAATAAATAATAAAAGTAGTGGTAAACTCATCCTCTATATTGAAAACTTATTGCAGGCAGGGAATATGTCCGACAGAGGTTTTACTCTCTGGCAGCTCATTCTCAGGTTCTGTTATATTGTACTCTTCCAATTGCTTAGTACAGTGCTCTGCACACAGTAAACACTGCTTAGTACACTGCTCTGCACACAGTAAACACTGAGAAAATACCATTGATTGATTATGTGTTAAACACTTACTTCATGCCAAGCACTATACTAAGCTTTGAAACACATACAAGTTATCAGGATGGTCACAGTCTGTCCCACTTGAGGCTCACAGTGTATGTAGGAGAGAAATCAGGCATCAAATCTTTATTTTACAGATGAGTAAACTGAGGAATAAAAGGTTAAATAATAAAATAACCAACTAATCCTGGAGTTCAAGTTTGAGTTCAAATTGTAGTTTTTAATTTAAGGCAATTTTCAGAACTATATATTTTTACTTGAAATGAAATCTTCCCTTTTAAAATAAGAACACAAATGACATGATTACAAGCTAGAAAAGATTCTTTCAATGTGACAGATTTCATCATTCATATAGCATCATCTTAAACAAATACTAACTGATCACCCCTACCCTTTAGAAACATTAATTGAGCAAAAACAATATTCTCTTTTCATGTCTTTCATCTAGGCATCTTGAGATGGATTTCCTATTTTACTGGGCCACACAAAGTCACTAGAACTTAGCGTTTGGAACAGTGCCCAGGGCTTAGAACAGTGCCCAGCGCTTAGAACAGTGCTTTGCACATAGTAAGCACTTAATAAATGCCATCATTATTATTATTAGAAGCAAATTAAATGCAATATAATATTCTGCCAGTGCATCAAAATGTGGCCTCCAAATAAACAAGACAGCTAAATGTTAGCACCTGGGGAACACAGGCAAATGCAAGGAGCTCTGCAGCAATGTCACAACAGCCTCGGTTCTCAGTATAAACAACAAATGGGATTTTCTCCATCACAATGCATGTCTTGCCAAGTGAAGTCAATGAGATGGGCTTTACCCAAATGACTCAGAGATGAAAAAGAATAACATCTACTGGCAGGGAGCTATCTACTGCATCAACAGCACCTTGCAGCAATCCAGGACTCTGGCAAGAGAGAGGCTTGCATTAATCTGTGTCACAATATGAAAATCTAGCTCAGAAATACTCACAGCTGCTGCTGGGATGCCCAGTAAAAGAGGGCCAGGGCCAGGCAGAACTCCATGAAACAAGAATTTGTACATATCATTAAAGATATAATTTTTCCTTGTATGTGCCACCATGTCTCCTCTAAGCAGATAAGATAATAATGATAATAACAGTAATAATGATGACAATAACTGTGACATTAAACACTTACTATGTACCAAGAAATGTACTAAGTGCTCGGGTAGATCAAACCCAATCTCTATCCCACAGGAGCTCACGGTATAAATGGGAGGGAGACCAGAGATTTAATCCCCATATTACAGATGAGCAAACTGAGGTACAAAGAAGTTAAGTGATTTGCCCAATGTCACACAGCAGGCAAGAAGCTGTGACAGAATTTGAATCCTGCGTCTCTAACTCCCAGGCCCTGTGTTCTTTCCACTAGACCACACTGATTCTCTATCCTCATCCCAAACAAGGAAGCAACCACACTTCACTTCTTTGAAGTTGAGGCCCCTCAAAACATAGACAATCTTCCAACATACAAAGATTTGACACTTGTCACAGTTACTGAGGAAGTCACCTCAGCAGCTAGAGCACAAAAACAGCCAACACTTGGATCTGATGGCAGGCAACCTGAGAGCTACGGGCACAGAGGAAACCTGCACAAGCACTTCCTGAACATAGAGAACACTGAAATTCCACAGGATCTTGTAGATGTTGCTGCGGTCTTTGCTCTTCTCCCACTACACCTAGTTCCTTGACTTCAGTTCTCTAAATCAGTCTATACTTCACACTGCTGCCCAGATCATCTTTGTGCAGAAACGCTCTGGGCATGTTACTCCTCTCCTCAAAACCCCCAGTGGGTGCCTGTCAACCTACGCATCATGCAAAAACTCCTCACTCTCGGCTTCAAGGCTGTCCATCACCTCTCCCCCTCCTTCCTCACCTCCCTTCTCTCCTTCTACAGCCCAGCCCGCACCCTCCGCTCCTCTGCCACTAACTTCCTCACTGTACCTTGTTCTCGTCTTTCCCGCCGTCGACCCCCGGCCCACATCCTCCCCCTGGCCTGGAATGCCCTCCCTCCACACATCTGCCAAGCTAGCTCTCTTCCTCCCTTCAAAGCCCTACTGAGAGCTCACCTCCTCCAGGAGGCCTTCCCAGACTGAGCCCCCTCTTTCCTCTCCCCCTCTCCATTCCCCCCGCCCTACCTCCTTCCCCTCCCCACAGTACCTGTATATATGTTTGCACAGATTTCTTACTCTATTCTACTTGTACATATTTACTACTTTATTTACTTTGTTAATGATGTGCATTTAGCTTTAATTCTATTTGTTCTGACGACTTGACACCTGTCCACATGTTTTTGTTTTGTTGTCTGTCTCCCCCTTCTAGACTGTGAGCCCATTGTTGGGTAGGGACCGTCTCTATATGTTGCCAACTTGTACTTCCCAAGTGCTTAGTACAGTGCTCTGCACACAGTAAGCGCTCAATAAATATGATTGAATGAATGAATGAATAAATCCAACCTACCCACTGTCCTCATTCTCATCTCTCCTATCACCAATCTTGTTCACATCCTCATTCTGCCAAGAACTTCTACCCACTTCACATCTGACAGATCACTGCCCTTTCCCTCTTCAAAGCTTTTCTAAGATCACATTTCCTTCAGAAGGCCTTTCCAGATTAATCTCTCCTCTCATCACCCTTTATCCCCCAGCTGTCACTTTGGCACTTCTTTTGTTATTCAGACACATAGGTACTTCATTCAGTTGTATTTATTGAGTGCTTACTGTGTGCAGAGCACTGTGCTAAGCACTTGGAAAGTACAATTCAGCAAGAGACAATCCCTGACCACAACCTCACTATTCCCCTACCCCTAGAGCACTAACATAGCTATTTCTATATTCTATTCCTTCCTTCTACCTGTAATTTATTTTAATGTCTGTCTCCCCAACTAGACTGTAAATCCCTTGATTGCAGAGATAATTCTGATATGGTGTAGTGGATAAAGCATGAGCCTGAGAGTCAGAAGATCATGGGTTCTAATCCTAACTCCACCACTTATCTGCTGTGTGACCTTGGGCAAGTCACTTTACCTCTCTGTGGCTCAGTTACCTTAGCTGGAAAATGGGGAATGAGACTGTAAGCCCCACGTGGGGCAGGGACTGTGTCCAACCAGATTTGCTTGTATCTACCCCAGAGTTTAGTACATTACCTCATACATAGTAAGCGCTTAACAAATACCATAATTATTATTCTTATTATTACTACCAAAAGGCTAAATACCATGCTTTTCAGGTGCTTAACAAGTACTACTGATTGATTGACCATTATCATACCTTCAAGAAGCAAAGCAAAAGATCAGATTACGGCAGTGAGGTATCTCATTATTCTCCGTTGTTAGTAAGGCCTTAGCCAGAGAATTCCCCGAGGTGACTAAGAACATTGCAGCAAAACGCTCCCAGAATCACAATGTGAATTCAACCCACAGTGTGACATGAGGGCATGAGCTCTGTAGCATGTTAGGAAACGAGACTTGAACAGCAACAAGACCTCAATATGACTTTTATAGACCTTTTAAAAGCATTTGACAGTTGCGGTAGATCTGGGCTCGGGATGGAGAAGCAGCATGGCTCACTGGAAAGAGCATGGGCTTTGGAGTCAGAGGTCATGGGTTCGGATCCCTGCTCCGCCACATGTCCGCTGTGTGACCTTGGGCAAATCACAACTTCTCAGAGTCTCAGTTACCTCATCTGTAAATGGGGATTAGACTGTGAGCCCCCCGTGGGAAAACCTGATCACCTTGTATCCCCTCAGTGCTTAGAACAGTGCTTTGCACATAGTAAGTGCTTAACAAATGCCATTATTATTGTTATTATTATTATTATTATTATATAACTTGGCAAAGTTCACTAAGGTTGTAGGAATAGTCAGTCAGTCAATTGCATGAATTGAATGCTTACTGTGTGCACAGCACTATGGCTGGCCGTGTCAGAGCCGAAGGGGTCTTGTACAAACCCCATCACCCTACCCTTAGTAGGGTAAAGTATCAGAGTCGATGGTCTCTGTCCAATCACCATCACCCTATCCCCAGTGGGGTAAAGCAGGGATGAGCAATGCTTCTGGTCTGGAACAGTGCTTTGCACATAGTAAGCACTTAATAAATGTCATTATTATTATTATTATTCTGGTCCTCTTCAATTCACTCTCTGCAGCAAGTCTGGAGGATGGCTCACCTTCTCCAGGAGGCCTTCCGATACAAAGCCCCCACTTTTCCTCAGCTCCCCCCAGACCCATTGCCTCGACTCACTCCCTTTGCTCTACACCCCTTTACCATCCCAGGGCACTTGAGTATATATGAACATAAGTATAATTCTATTTATTTATATGAACATCTGTTAACTTGTTTTGATGGAGCGTGGCTCAGTAGAAAGAGCCCGGGCTTTGGAGTCAGAGGTCATGGGCTCAAATCCCAGCTCTACCAACTGTCAGCTGTGTGGCTTTGGGCAAGTCACTTAACTTCTCTGTGCCTCAGTTACCTCATCTGTAAAATGGGGACTAAGACTGTGAGCCCCACGTGGGACAACCTGATCACCTTGTAACCTCCCCAGCACTTAGAACAGTGCTTTGCACATAGTGAGTGCTTAATAAATGCCATCATTATTATTATTATGTCCAGTGCTTAGACCAGTGCTTTGCACATAGTAAGCACTTAACAAATGTCATCATTATTTTGTGTGTACATAGCTATAATTCTATATATTTATAGATCTATAATTCTATTTATTTATATCGATGCTACCGATGCCTGTTGGCTTGTTTTGATGTCTGTCTCCCCCCTTCTAGACTGTGAGCCTGTTGCGGGCAGGGATTGTCTTTGTTGCTGCATTGTGCTTTCCAAGGGTTGAGTAGAGTGCTCTGCACACAGTAAACACTCAATAAATACGACTGAATGAATGAGGGAATGAATTCAGCAAGAGACCTGGATGCAAGTGGTAACCTACACTCCATTCAGAAACTTCCAAATCAACAGCATGGTTCAGTGGAAAGAGCACGGGCTTGGGAGTCAGAGGTCATGGGTTCGAGTCCCAGCTCCACCACATGTCTGCTGTGTGACCTTGGGCAAGTCACTTAACTTCTCTGACCTCATTCGCTCCCACAGCTTCAACTATCATCTCTACGCTGATGACACCCAGATCTACATCTCTGCCCCTGCTCTCTCCCCCTCTCTCTAGGCTCGCATCTCCTCCTGCCTTCAGGACATCTCCATCTGGATGTCTGCCCTCCACCTAAAACTCAACATGTCCAAGACTGAACTCCTTGTCTTCCCTCCCAAACCCTGCTCTCTCCCTGCCTTTCCCATATCTGTTGATGGCACTACCATCCTTCCCGTCCCACAAGCCCGCAAACTTGGTGTCATCCTCGACTCTGCTCTCTCATTCAGCTCTCACATCCAAGCCGTCACCAAAACCTGCTGGTCTCAGCTCCGCAGCATTGCCAAGATCCGCCCTTTCCTCTCCATCCAAACCACTACCCCACTCGTTCAAGCTCTCATCCTATCCATCTGGACTACTGCATCAGCCTTCTCTCTGATCTCCCATCCTCATATTTCTCCCCACTTCAATCCATACTTCATGCTGCTGCCCTGATTGTCTTTGTCCAGAAATGCTCTGGACATGTTACTCCCCTCTTCAAAAATCTCCAGTGGCTACCAATCTGTGCATCAGGCAGAAACTCCTCACCCTCGGCTTCAAGGGTGTCCATCACCTCGCCCCCTCCTACCTCACCTCCCTTCTCTCCTTCTCCAGCCCAGCCCGTACCCTCTGCTCCTCTGCCACTAATCTCCTCACCGTGTCTCATTCTCGCCTGTCCCACCATCGACCCCCGGCCCACGTCATCCCCCAGGCTTGGAATGCCCTCCCTCCGCCCATCCGCCAAGCTAGCTCTCTTCCTCCCTTCAAGGCCCTACTGAGAGCTCACCTCCTCCAGGAGGCCTTCCCAGACTGAGCCCATTCCTTCCTCTCCCCCTCGTGCCCCTTTCCATCCCCCCATCTTACCTCCTTCCCTTCCCCACAGCACCTGTATATATGGATATATGTTTGTACATATTTATTACTCTATTTATTTACTTATCTTACTTGTACATATCTATTCTATTTATTTTATTTTGTTAGTATGTTTGGTTTTGTTCTCTGTCTCCCCCTTCTAGACTGTGAGCCCACTGTTGGGTAGGGACTGTCTCTATATGTTGCCAACTTGTACTTCCCAAGCGCTTAGTACAGTGCTCTGCACACAGTAAGCGCTCAATAAATATGATTGATTGATTGATTCTCTGAGCCTCAGTTCCCTCACCTGTAAAATGGGGATTAAGACTGTGAGCCCCACATGGGACAACCTGATTACCTTGTATCCCCCCAATGCTTAGAACAGTGCTTTGCACATAGTAAGTGTTTAACAAATGCCATTATTATTATTATAACAGATGAGCCTCATCCATCCTAGAAATAGCTATTCAGTAACAACTGCCTGCAGATGACTGCACTCTAGAGGCACACATCCAAAAAGACAAGGCAGTTGCTAACTTGCTTCACCGAACAGACAGGGGAGACAATAATTCTGAAGAAAAAACAGGGAAGCCATAAGCACACATAAAAAAGCCTGTATGGGCAACACAGAGCTCAATTCTGCCAAATAATCCTTTTCCCTAGGCAGCACAATGGCTGATAATGCGATGACCCACGAGGAAGTAGAAAGTCGAATCAAGAAGGCTATTAAACTAGTGTGTGTGTGTCAGCAGATGGCAGGGGCCCCAGATGACATTAAAGGACTACAAATATTCATTCATTCATTCAATCGTATTTATTGAGCGCTTACTGTGTGCAGAGCACTGTACTAAGCGCTTGGGAAATACAAGTCGGCAACATATAAAGACGGTTCCTACAAATATGTGCTTCTATCCTACTTTCTCTGCAACTGGGTGACCTGGACGCCCCCTAGATATAATGATAATAATAATAATATTATTATTATTGTGACAATATGTACAGAAGGATTTTTAATATACATGCATATGTTATTTATATATATATATATATATATATGTACATGTACAAACATGTGAACAAACACATATGTTACTATTATTCTTTCCCAAGTGCTTGTTACAGTACGATGTACAGAGCAGGCCTGTAATAAAATCTATTGCAAGAATAAATTTGGTCTTCAGTATGGCTAAAATGAACCATGAAGGTCTTCCACAACTGTGCCAGAGCCAATATAATAATAATGATGATGGTATTTGTTAAGTGCTTACTATGTGCCAAGCACTGTTCTAACACTGGGGTAGATACCAGGTAATCAGGTTGTCCCATGTGGGGCTCATAGTCTTAGTCCTCATTTTCCAGATGAGGTAACTGAGGCACAGAGAATTTAAGTGACTTGCCCAAAGTCATGCAGCTGATAAGTGGTGGAGGCAGGATTCAAACCCGTGACCTCTGACTCCCAAGCCTGTGCTCTTTCCACTAAGCCATGCTGCTTTTGGACTACAATGGACTACAAATATAATTATGACACTTATTGAGTGCTTATGGGCTAAGTGCTGAGGTAGATACACAGTTAAGACACAGTCCTTCTTCCAAAAAGTGTCTGCAATCTATTTTATCTCTATTTCACAGATGAGGAAATTTAGGCCTAGGGAAGTTAAGTGACTTTCTCAGAGTCACATAGTAAGCCAGTGATAAAACTGTGAGTCAAGTCACAGACTTCTTACTCCTAGTACCATGTTCTTTCCACCACGCCTTAGTGACTGAGAGTGAAGGAGAGGGGATTTGGGGGAATGATGAAATTGTGGATTGTGAAGTCTAACCTATTTTAACAAAATTTCTAAAAAAAAACTAACAAATGCCAAATATTTTTCAACAAAGAAAAAGCTTGGATAATTACTTGCACACTCTTAACTATGCATCAATATTACTGGCAAATAAGCAAGTGATTGCAAAAATGTTGCTGTATTAATAATTGAATACATTGTTACAGTTTCTGAAAATCTATATTTTTTTTGTAAAAAACATACATTTCCAATTTATTACCCACAGGGTCATAAATTATGAGCATGCTTTTCTAAAATAGGCAGAATATTTATCATTGGAATTTCTGGTTATATAAAATGAGGTACTTCCTAAAGACTCACTATCATTTTTCTAATTTCCTTGAACTCAACTATTTTGGAAATAGTTACTATTAAAAATATATACTCGTTTCCTATTTAGGCAGAGAGGCTCTAGACAGAGTTATCGTTTTCATTGTACAATTTGGATCATTCTGAATCAGCATGGCCTGTGGAAAGAGCATGGGCCTGGGAGCTAGAGGTCCTGTGTTCTAATCCTGCTCTGCCATTTGCCTACTGTGTTATCTTGGGTATGTCACAACTTTTCTGTGCTTCAATTTCCTCATCTGTAAATGGGGATTAAATATTTGTTCTCCCTCCCACTTAGCCCACGCAGGACAGGGACTGTTGTCCATCCTGATCATCTTGTGCTCATTGCTTAATATAGTACTTGGAAAACAGTAAGTGTTTAACAAAGACTACAATTACTATTAAAAACGACATCCTTGCTTCTTCTCCTGTAAGGCAATACAATGTTACTGGTAACAGGCATTCATGGTAAAGGACTATCATATTTCATTTGTTACATTATGGGGAAAATTTATCTCAACTTTTCCACACCATTTCCATAGGGTTCTAAATATAATTACTAGTATCCTATCTGTGATTGCCTGAAGAACACAAGAAGAAAGAATACTTTTCTTGATTATCTTTCAATGAATTAACTTGGGAAATTAGAGTTTGGCAAATCTTTGAACATTTGTTAGCTAACGATCATGGAAATCTTTATTTTTGTTAAAGAAAAAACACAGCAGTTGAGTTTGCATAGGATGTTTGTATTTTGGAAGAATTTTTTTCAGGTGAAATTCCCATGTTTGACCATAGCCCATGCGGAGCCAAACAACCTCCTGCTACCGGTGCTCTATAGTAAAGTTAGTTAATCATATCTACTGAGCATTTACTGCGTGCAGAGCATTGTACTAAGTACTGGGGGGAGTACAATATAACAATAAAGGGATATATTAATAACTATAATAATAATAGTGGTATTTGTTAAGTGCTTACTATGTGCCAAGCACTGTTCTAAGCAATGGAGTAGATACAAGGTAATTGGGCTGGACACAGCCCCTGTCCCACATGGGGCTCCCAGTCTTAATCCCCCTTTGACAGATAAGGGAACTGAGGCCCAGAGAAGTGAAGTGACTTTGCCCAAGGTCACACAGCAAACATGTGGCAGAGCCAGGATTAGAACCTACATCCTCTGATTCCCAAGCCCGTGCTCTTGCCGCTATGCCAAGGGTTCGCAGAACCACCATACGGACTGCCTCGGGGTCCCTGAAGTTAGAATGTCTACTTGATAGAAAGCCAACAGACCCCAGTGATGTTCCACCCCCACCTTTTCTGCCCTAGGCTGGGGAAGCTGAGGGGAAGACCCATGGTCCAAAAGGGATCGGCAGCATTCATTCGTTCATATTTTCGTATTTATTGAGCGCTTACTGTGTGCAGAGCACTGTACTAAGTGCTTGGGAAGTACAAGTCGGCAACATATAGAGACGGTCCCTACCCAACAATGGGCTGACAGTCTAGAAGGGGGAGACAGACAACAAAACAAAACATGTAGACAGGTGTCAAAATCGTCAGAATAAATAGAATTATAGCTGAGGGGGGCCATCGTCATCAATCATATTTATTGAGCGCTTACTGTGTGCAGAGCACTGTACTAAGCGCTTGGAAAGTACAAATTGGCAACATATAGAGACAGTCCCTACCCAATAGTGGGCTCACAGTTTAATAGCTGAGGGGGGCCAGCACAAAGCTGCCAGCGGATGTCAGGTAGCTGAACTCGAAAATCAAGGGTACAAACTCCTGGCCAAAAGGAACTCCTTTCCAGTAAGTCACCATGACTCCCCTCACAATTCTTTTAGGCAAAAATGGCTGAAAAAGTTTTCCGTATTAAAGAAATGTGGATTTGGTATTTTTTTACCTGAATATTTATGTGTTTTGTGTGTGTGTGTGTGTTTGTGCATATACGCTTGTATAGTAAATTAGGCCATAAGAAAGTCATCAGCCTGAGACAAATTCAAATCATGGAATCAATTTGGATATAAAAGTAATAATCAATTGTTCTTTCTTTCTCTTTGCTAGGACATATTTTCGCCACCTTGTTGCACTAAATATTTTTATCTGCAGTGTTTTTACCTCCTGATAGCTATTACTTACACTCTTAAGGGGACACAGAGGAGCGGATGTTTTCTGCGTTCAAGGGGACAGCAATAATTTTTTTTTTATTATTTACAAAGCTTTCAGCAGGATACCAGATTAAGAGACATTAGGAATAGCAAGAGTCCTAGAAGTTTCAACTGACACTTTATCTTCTGCTTCTCTAAGTGCTTTATATTCCTATGTGGGATTTTTTAAATAAAGCAACACAATTATAAATGCTATTTTCAGTTACCAAAATATTTTCCCTTTTTTAAAACACTTCACACATCTAAAAACAATTTCTGTCTATTATCAAGGTTCTCACAATTAAATGAACACTTGAAATAATCCTTTTGTTGATTCAGATCATACCTCAGGCAATATTTCTGGTCACTATTTAGATCTAGTTTTGGGTTGGATTAAAATAGCTCCCAAAGCCCTTCACAGCAATGGCTACAAAGCATCTGCATTTCATTTAAATACTTTAACCTAACGTTTCAAAATGCAATCACCTCATATAAATGGGTCTAGTGCTTTGCATTAAAAGTGTTGCAATAAGGTAATTTTAAACATTTTTTGGTAAGAAGAAAAATCTAAGTCAAATTCGGTATCAGCCTCCTCACTGACTGTCCTTCCTCTTGTCTCATACCTTTCCAGTCCTTCACTCTGCTGCCAGGATCATTTTTCTAAAAAAAGTTCAGCTCATGTCTCTCCACTCTTCAAAATCTCCAATGGTTGCCTTTCCATTTCTGCATCAAATAGATACTTATTCCATTGGCTTTAAAGGAACTCAATCAGTTTTTCCCCTCCTTCCTTTACCTTGCTAATCTCCTACTACAACCCAACCTGAGCACTTTGCTCCTTTAACACCAGTCTACCCAATGTAATGATGTGGGACTGCCTCTACATCCATAGCACCCTGAACATGCCCCGTTTTGTTTGATCTCGGAAGCTAAGTAGCATCGGGCCTGGTTAGTCCTTGGATGGGAGGCTGCCTGGAAATACTGGGTGCTGAAGGCTTTTACTGGAGAAGCAGCTCTTAGTGGAAAGAGCACGGTCTTGGGAGTCAGAGGTCACTGGTTCTAATCCCGGCTCCACCACTTGTCAGCTGTGTGACTTTGGGCAAGTCATTTCACTTCTCTGTGCCTCAGTTACCTCATCTGTAAAATGGAGATTAAGACTGTGAGCCCTACTGGGACAACCTGAAGACCTTGAATCTACCCCACTGCTTAAAACAGTGATTGGCATATAAGTGCGTAACAAATACCATCATCATCATCATCTGTCTCATAGATGACCCCTTGTCCACATCCTCTCTCTGCCCTGGAACTTCCTCCCCTTTCATAACTGACAGAACAACACTCTACCCATCTTCAAAGTCCTACTAATATTATATGAGAAGCAGCACGGCATAGTAGATAGAGCTGGGCTTGGGAGTCAGAAGGTAAGGAGTTATTTTCCCAGCTCTGCCACTTGTCTGCTGTGTGTCCTTGGGCAAGTCACTTCACTTCTCTGTGCCTCGGTTACCTTACCTGTAGAGTGGGGATTAAGACTGTGAGCCCCACATGGGACAGGGAATGTGTCCAACACAATTTGCTTGTCTCCACTCAACAAGTGATAGAGGTCTTCCTTAACTAAACCCTCACTTCCCCTATTTGCACTCCCTTCTGCAATGCCTGTGCACTAATGGGTCTGTACTCTTTTGGCATTTTGATACCCCACTCCCATAGCACATATGTACATATCCTTATATTCTGCCATTTCCCCTTTCTGTGATTTATTTTACGACTGACTGATTTTAATGTTTGTCGTGTCCACTAGACCATAAGCTCCTTGTGGACAGAGATCGTGTCTAGCAACTCTATTTTATTGTACTTTCACAAATGCTTAGTATAATGCTCTGCACACAGTAAACACTTAAAAAAACCACTGACTGATTATTGATTGATTCTCTTCTCTTTCCAATCAATATTCAATCAGTCAACAAATCCTACTGGTCCTTCACAGTGTCTCCAGAGCCCACCAATTCTTCTCCATCCAAACTGCCACCAAACTGGTCCAAGCATTTGTCGTAACCTGACTTTACTCATTTATCCTCCTTGCTGAACTCCCTGCCTCTGGTGTCTTCCCTCTCCCTGCGGTGAGTCCACAGCAAGCTGCCTTACTAGTTACTCTCTGTGATCCTGTGAATAACAACAAGGAAGGGACTTGTGAGGGCACTGATGGGCCCTACTTGAGGACAGGTGGTTGCTGTCCCTTAGGTGTGAAGCATGGAGGGAGATATGGCCTTCTCTCCTTGCTCTACCCAGTAACAGACCTGGACTAATCAATGACTGCTCCGTAGAGCCACAGCCGTGACGCCTAAGGCAGATAAAAGGCGATCACTTTGAATCGCGAGGAGGAAAGCAGAAGCAGAAGGCAGCAGCACTTGGAAGCAGGAAGGAAGCATTCAGGGGAAACAGCATTGGAGGGAGGCTGGAGGAAGAATCAGCATTCAGAGGGGAAGCGTTTAAAGAGGATGCAGTGCTGGGGAGAAGCAGTGTTGAAGAGAATTGGTGGCTGGAAGAAGCTTCTATAACATCCTTTTTCACATGTCTCCCCACTCTTCAGCAACCTCCAGTCTTTGCTATTCCACTCTGCATCAAGGGGAAACCCATGTCCATTTGCTTTAAGGCAATCAGCTCTCCCCCCAGTAATTAGCTTTAGTCCTCTGCTACTGTACCTCAGCTCTCACACTTCTCTCCCCTCAAGCCAGCCTACTTACTTACTGTGCATCATTCTTATCTCTAGCTCATCTTTTGCTCACATCCTCCCTTCTGCCAGGAATTTTCTCCCTCTTTATACCCAGGAGATCGCTGCTCTCCCCATAGTCAAAGCCCTTCCCACCCACTGCCACGTCTGCACTTTTGTATCTCTAAAGCAGTTGGGAACTTACCTCTCCACCCTCATCCTTTAGCACTTACTAGTTTAACATTGTTAAACTCTTGCTTGTCCCTTCCTAATTTATTTTAGTGTCTGTCTTCCCAACTGGATTGTAAATTCCTTAAGGTCAGGGAACAAGTGTATTGCATCTTTTGAGCTCTCCTTAGTACTTAGTACAGCACACTGCACAGAGTAAAATCTCAAGAACAATAATCGATCTGCCAGTGGATCGGAAGTCAGGGTCTTAGAGCTCAGCTTTGTGGAGTTTTTCACTGAGGGGCTACCATGGAGGTGATAAGGTTGTAGAGGCAACAGCAGGAAGCCCTTCAGAAGCACTGCTGCAAAATGTACATGATGACATCGTAAGCACATAGTACAGTACTCTGTGCATAGTAAGCATTCAGTAAATGCCATTGATTGATGGCCTCCTTTGCTTGAGCAGATCTCTTTACTTTTCTGGGCCTCAGTTTTCTCAGCAGTAAAATGGGCATTCTCCCATTCTCCCCCTTAGATTGTAAGTTCCATGTGAGACAGGGAGTGTATCTGATCAGACTGTACACTTGGCACTGTGCTTGCCAAATAGTCAGTGCTTAATAAATACCACAGTCATTATTCCGACAGATCAGATCCATGGCTATCTATTGTGGGATCCTAGGTAAGTCACTTCTAGTTTCAGCTCCTAACCTTAACCCTCACATGACAGTGAAGAAAACAGTAACTATATTTCTTAGAGGCATTTGAAAGAAAAAAAAATGACATTTTTACACAAAAGGGTGAAACATTTAAAACGAGAAGAGCCGCATCAGTGCCTCAAATGCCGCAACCCAGCACTTAGAACAGTGCTGGACACAGAGTAAGCACTTTACAAATACCATAAAAAAGCAAACAAAAAGAAAAGTTGAGGATGTTTCTTAGAACTGATAGCCTCTTATTCCTAATGAAAAAGACCCATCTTTCTGCCTCAAACACATTTCCTCTTATTTACCTCTGAATTTAAAGCACCTGTTTATTTTTCCTCTTGTTCCAAAGAACTCAAATTAGTTCTTTGAATAAAACCATCAACTTTACTCTCAAACACTAACCATTCGTGTTTCCTGATTGTCAGTTATAGCTCTCCTGGCCCTCATTTTCAACAACTGTTAGCTTTGAAATCCTTTGATTTTTCTAGCCTGGGCTGTTTTAACCTCCTAATCAGCTCAATCCCTTTTTGGCAGAAATGCTATGCTTCATCCACATCTCATGGCTTCCCAAGATAGTGTACATGTTTCCATTTATTTCCTGCTAAATGTGGCTTATAGAGGCCAAGATGTTAATTATGGCAGGCCCAATCATTTCAGTTTCCTATAACCATCTTTCCTATAACCATCTCCCATCCTCGTGTCTCTCTCCACTTCAATCCATACTTCATGCTGCTGCCTGGATTATCTTTGTCCAGAAACGCTCTGGACATATTACTCCCCTCCTCAAAAACCTCCAATGGCTACCGATCAATCTGCGCATCAGGCAGAAACTCCTCACCTTGGGCTTCAAGGCTGTCCATCACCTCGCCCCCTCCTACCTCACCTCCCTTCTCTCCTTCTACTGCCCAGCCCGCACCCTCCGCTCCTCCACCACTAATCTCCTCACTGTACCTCGCTCTCGCCTGTCCCGCCATTGACCCCCGGCCCACGTCATCCCCCGGGCCTGGAATGCCCTCCCTCTGCCCATCCGCCAAGCTAGCTCTCTTCCTCCCTTCAAGGCCCTGCTGAGAGCTCACCTCCTCCAGGAGGCCTTCCCAGACTGAGCCCCTTCTTTCCTCTCCCCCTCGTCCCCCTCTCCATCCCCCGTCTTACCTCCTTCCCTTCCCCACAGCACCTGTATATATGTATATATGGTTGTACATATTTATTACTCTATTTATTTATTTTACTTGTACATTTCTATCCTACTTATTTTATTTTGTTGGTATGTTTGGTTCTGTTCTCTGTCTCCCCCTTTTAGACTGTGAGCCCACTGTTGGGTAGGGACTGTCTCTATGTGATGCCAATTTGTACTTCCCAAGCGCTTAGTACAGTGCTCTGCACATAGTAAGCGCTCAATAAATATGATTGATTGATTGATTGATTTTTTCAAATTCTACCTCCTGCTTTGTTCCATGCCATCAAGTGCATGTGCATTTAGATGGGGGTAGTGTTATATCTTAACGCTAAAACTGTTCTGGTTTAAATAATAAATAATGATGGCATTTGTTAAGTGCTTACTATGTGCAGAGCACTGTTCTGGGTGCTGGGTGGGGGACACAAGGTGATCAAGTTGTCCCACGAGGGGCTCACAGTCTTAATCCCCATTTTACAGAAGAGGTAACTGAGGCTTCAGAGAAGTTAAGTGACTTGCCCAAGGTCACACAGCAGACATGTGGTGAAGCCTGGATTAGAACCCATGACCTCTGACTCCCAAGCCCGTGCTCTTTCCACTGAGCCACGCTGCTTTGGAACAGCTCTGAGGATTCTGTCTGAGGCTAGAAACTGAGATATATGGTACACCAATCATTCAAAAGTATTTACTAAGCACCTAATTTATTCTGAGCACTGTACCAAACAGTGCTCTGCACACGGTAAACACTCAGTAAATATCACTGATTGATTGACATAAGCAATTAGGAAGGTACAATAGAGGTAAAGGAGTTTACAATATGGGGCAGAGTGATTGTGACCTTGGACAAGTCACTTAACTTCTCGGTGCCTCAGTTCCCTCATCTGTAAAATCAATCAATCATTGAATCGTATTTATTGAGCGCTTACTGTGTGCAGAGCACTGTACTAAGTGCTTGGGAAGTACAAGTTGGCAACATATACAGTCCCTACCCAACAGTGGGCTCACAGTCTAGAATTGGGAGGCAGAGAACAAAATCAAACACATTAACAAAATAAAATAAATAGAATAGATATGAACAAGTAAAATAAATAGAGTAATAAATATGTACAAACATATATGCATATATACAGGTGCTGTGGGGAAGGGAAGGACGTAAGACGGGAGGGATGGAGAGGGGAACGAGGGGGAGAGGAAGGAGGGGGCTCAGTGTGGGAAGGCCTGCTGGAGGAGATGAGCTCTCAGTAGGGCCTTGAAGGGAGTAAGAGAGGTAGCTTGGCGGATGTGCAGAGGGAGGGCATTCCAGGCCGGAGAGATGACGTGGGCCGGGGGTTGACGGTGGGACAGGCGAGAACGAGGCACAGTGAGGAGATTAGCGGTGGAGGAGCGGAGGGTGCGGGCTGGGCTGGAGAAGGAGAGAAGGGAGGTGAAGTAGGAGGGGGCGAGGTGATGGACAGCCTTGAAGCCCAGGGTGAGGAGTTTCTGCCTGATGCGCAGATTGATTGGTAGCCACTGGAGAGTTTTGAGGAGGGAAGTAACATGCCCAGAGCGTTTCTGGACAAAGACAATCTGGGCAGCAGCATGAAGTATGGATTGAAGTGGGGAGAGACACGAGGATGGGAGATCAGAGAGAAGGCTGGTGCAGTAGTCCAGACGGGATAGGATAAGAGCTTGAACGAGCAGGGTAGCGGTTTGGATGGAGAGGAAAGGGCAGATCTTGGCAATGCTGCGGAGCTGAGACTGGCGGGTTTTGGTCACGGCTAGGATGTGAGGGGTGAATGAGAGAGCGGAGTCAAGGATGACACCAAGTTTGCAGGCTTGTGAGACAGGAAGGATGGTAGTGCCGTCAACAGTGATGGGAAAGTCAGGGAGAGGGCAGGTTTAAGGAGGGAAGACAAGGAGTTCAGTCATGTTGACATGTTGAGTTTTAGGTGGCGGGCAGACATCCAGATGGAGATGTCCTGAAGGCAGGAGGAGATGCGAGCCTGGAGGGAGGGGGAGAGAGCAGGGGCAGAGATGTAGATTTGGGGATAAAATGGGGATTAAGACTGTAAACCCCATGTGAGTCAGGTGCTGTGTCCAATCTGATTTTCGGGTATCTACCCCAGCATTTAGAACAGGGCCTAGCACATAGTAAGCACTTAACAAATGCCACAATTATTATTATTCTTATAAGCAACAGAGGTATATCTAAAAGAACTTCATACAGTACAACTGTGTTTTATGACTCTACATTCCCATGAAAATCATCCTGGCCCAGTGGGGTAATTTTTGACATAATCATTAGGTATATTGTTTATAATTCAATAAGAGCACTAAGAATACAGAAGGCTATTGAAATAATATATTCAGAAGTCATGGCAGATTGAACCCCTTATTTGGCTCCTCAGTAGGTGCCACATTTTACAAGGAAAATGCCAAGTACTTTCTTTGGGGTTCTGAGTATTCCTGCTGAGAGGTGAATCATTTGACATTTCAGCATTAAGATGTAAAGAGCATGGGTCCATGCAAAACTACCAAAATGTGAGCCATAAAGCAGAGTTGAACTGTCCAGACAGTCTAAATCTAGGATGGACATATTTTTTGAATGGGGCCCCTATCCCAGCGGGGCTTACTGACTATTCTTTGATTTGTGATCTGTTTACTAGCAGTAATACATTCAATGCCGTTAAGCTACCTTTGACTGGGTTTCTTTGCCAAACAGGAAATTGTGCATTAATCTGACTTTAACAGTGAAGTTTTATGATTCCCCTGTTTTTGGTGGGCCTGGGTGAAAGTGAATTGGTTACAGTTCAGTTGTATCAGAAAGAGAAGCAGAATGGCCCAGTGGATAAAACATAGGCCTGAGAGTCAGAAGGACTTGGATTCTAATCCCAACTCTGACCCTTGTCTGCTGTGTGACCTTGGGAAAGGCGCTTCACTTCTCTGGGCCTCAGTTACCTCATCTGTGAAATGGAGATTAAGACTGGGAGTCCCACGTGGGATATGGACTGTGTAACTATTCCAGAGCTAAGAACAGTGCTTGGCACATAGTAAGTACATAACAATTACCATAAAAAATAATTTTAAAAAGAGGTGATTCTGTTGGTCAAAAAGAAGCAACATCCTAGAAGATTTGGTGAGAAATATCAGCTCCCTAGGGAGATGCACTATTGTCCTTATCTCCAGTTGTCACAAAGATTTCCCATTTCTGTGTTCAGCATATAAATTTGGAATTCTAGGAAAGGGAAAAAATATTATTTACCTGCAAGAGGGCCCAAGAAAAGGATGGAAAGGAAATCTAAGAAATGATCCCCAAAAGGCAGAGGGTTTAGTGTAGGTCTTCCTTCTTTACCCAGCCTTGAATAATTTGGAAGTAGAGATGAACTGTACAAATATGAGATGGGATAAGACTATGGGAAAGCACGTCTGCCTGAGAACTCAGAACAACTTCACACCTTTGTTCAAGGACAGATCCAGGGAGAAACAGAGACCCGAAAAGTTTCAGCTCTGTCCCAGAACCCTCCAGTCAATGAATCAATGGTATTTATTGAGCATGTTCTGTGTTCACTCCTCTAGTACTAAACTTCTCACTGTGCCTCCATCTCTCCTATCTCACCATTGACCCCTAGCCAACGTCCTGTCTCAAATCCAACAGACAATTACGCTCCCCGTCTTCAAAGCCTTATTGAAGATACATCTTCTCCAAGAGGCCTTCCCAAACTAAGCCCTCCCTTTCTTCTTCTCC
This sequence comes from Tachyglossus aculeatus, assembly GCF_015852505.1. NCBI lineage: Eukaryota > Metazoa > Chordata > Mammalia > Monotremata > Tachyglossidae > Tachyglossus > Tachyglossus aculeatus. Next base: position 123,482,740 of record NC_052066.1, on the reverse strand, counting down.
CACTCCCTTCTGCATCACGCTGACTTGCTCCATTGGTTCTTCCCCCCACCCAGCCCCACAGCACTTATAATTACAATAATGGTATTTGTAAAGTGCTTACTATGAGCCAAGCACTGTTCTAAGAACTTGCGGCAGCGGGGTGGGGATACAAGGTAATCAGGTTGTCCCAGGTAGGGCTCACAGTCTTAATCCCCATTTTACAGAGCAGGTAACTGAGGCACAGAGAACTTAAGTGACTTGCCCAAAGTCACACAGCTGAACTGTGGCAGGGCCAGAACTAGAACCCATAACCTCTGACCCCCAAGCCCGTGCTCTTTTCACTGAGCCACATTGCTTATGGTAATTAATTTATTGTATTGATATCTGTCTCGCCCCTTCTAGATTGTAAGCTAGCTGTGGGCAGGGACTGTGTCTGTTTACTGTTGTATTGTACTCTCTCAAGCACTTAGTACAGTGCTTTGCACACAGTAAGCACTCAATAAATATGACTGAATGAATGAATGTTCTATTAAGTGGTTGGGAAAGAACAAAGTAGAGATACTAATTCGGAAACTTTCTGTCTTGGGTCTTTATGCTATATTGAAGAGAAAAGTGCTTAGTACAGTACTCTACATAGTAAGCACTCAATAAATAGCACAGATTTGATTGAAAAGCTAGAAGTATGTCAACCAGTAATATGGGAAAGGAACTTCCAAAAGCACAGCTGCTCTCATTGCCCAGCCCCACCCTTTACTGTCCACTGGGGTGTTGTAGAAACAGTGCTTAAGGGGAGAATGCTAAGTTACATTACTCCTGCCCTGTGCAAACCCCTTCCCTATTTAATAATAATAATGATGGCATTTGTTAAGCGCTTACTATGTGCCAAGCACTGTTCTAAGTGCTGACTTGCACCACCACTATGGCACACTCAGTCAATCAATTAATTCTATTTATTGAGTGCCTACTGTGTGCCAAGCACTGTACTAAGCGCTTGGGAGAGTACAACGCAACAATACAACACATTCCCTACCCACAGCGGGCTTACATTTCCACATTCATTCATTCAATCGTATTTATTGAGTGCTCACTGTGTGCAGAGCACTGTACGAAGTGCTTGGGAAGTACAGATAGGCAACATATAGAGATGGTCCCTACCAACAATGGGCTCACAATCTAGAAGATAAATAGTCCTCCTTTCTTAACTCCCAGTTTAGTAACTATCCAGCTACCAGCTGAAAGATAGCAATGACTGGTTCCAGCACTTGTCATATCCTGCCTTCTTTCTGACCTCCCTGCCTCCTGTCGCTCTTCAGTTTATGCTTCAGTCTGCTGCATTGATCATTTTCCTAAAAAAACACTTTGCACATTGCTCCAATCCTCAAAAACTTCCAATTGTTGCCCATCCATCCCTAGGCAGACAGAAACTCCTTGGCATTGGCTTTAAGGCACTCAAGCAGCTCCCTGCTCCTCCCTAACCTGGCTAATCTCCCATTATAACCTAGCTCACATACTTAACTCTTCTACTGCCAATTTACTTACTGTGCCTCAATCTTGTCTCTTTCAGTGTCGACCCCTTGCTCACTTAGGGGGTACAGATCCAAGTGTGTAGGCGAAAAAGAAGGAAGGGTGTGTAGGGGAAATGGGGGCCTAGTCAGGAAAGGCTACTCTCTAGTGCTGCATGAACTACCCTGATTTTAACTGGCTGGTTAACTTAACATTCCCTTTGTTAGGTTAAGCGATCAAGAGCACAGCTGGGTTCATTTACATCTACAGATATGAGATTATTATTTTAAAAATCGCTCTTCCCCCTTCCGTGCATTGTGAATCTGGGCAAGTCACAACTTCTCTGTATGTCAGTTCCCTCGTCTGTAAAATGGGGATTAAGACCGTGAGCCCTATGTGGGATAAGGACTGTGTCCAACCTGATTATCTTGTAGTTACCCAAGTGCTTAGAACAGTGCCTGGCACATAGTATTCACGTGGCTCAGTGGAAAGAGCCTGGGCTTTGGAGTCAGAGGTTATGTGGTCAAATCCCGACTCTGCCAACTGTCAGCTGCGTGACTTTGGGCAAGTCACAACTTCTCTATGCCTCAGTTCCCTCATCTGTAAAATGGGGATGAAGACTGTGAGCCCCCCGTGGGACAACCTGATCACCTTGTTACCTCCCCAGCGCTTAAAACTTCACTTGTACATATCTATTCTATTTATTTTATTTTGTTAGTATGTTTGATTTTGTTCTTTGTCTCCCCCTTCTAGACTGTGAGCCCACTGTCTCTATATGTTGCCAACTTGCACTTCCCAAGCGCTTAGTACAGTGCTCTGCACAAGCGCTCAATAAATATGATTGATTGATTAGAACAGTGCTTTGCACATAGTAAGCACTTAAATGGCATTATTATTATTATTATTATTATTCACTTTACATCTCTGTACCTCAGTTACCTCATGTATAAAATGGGGATTGAGACTATGAACCACACATGGGACAGGGACTGTGTCCAACCTGATTTGCTTGCATCCACCCCAGAGCTTAATACATTGTCTGGCACATAGTAAGAGCTTAGCAAATACCATAATTATTACTACTAACAAACACCATAACAATAACAATTACTATTATCCTCCCTTTGGCCTGGAACTCCCTCTCCCTTCATATCTGATAGACCACCACTCTCCCCATCTTCAAAGCCTTACTAAAATCATCTCCTTCCCCTCCCCACAGCACTTGTATATATTTATTACTCTATTTTACTTGCACATATTTATTATCTAATTATTTTGTTAATGATATGCATATAGCCATAATTCTATTTGTTCTGATGATTTTGACACCTGTCTACATGTTTTGTTGTCTGTCTCCCCTTTCTAGACTGTGAGCCCGTTGTTGGGTAGGGACCGTCTCTACGTGTTGCCGACTTGTACTTTCCAAGTGCTTAGTACACTGCTCTGCACACAATAAGTGCTCAATAAATACGATTGAATGAATGAAGCCTTCCCTAACCTCTAATTTTCTCATCCTTTCCACTCTCTTTTTTACATTGTTTCTGCATTTGAGTCTGTTCACCTGAAGCCTTAGACATCCCTTAATACCTCAGCATTTAGGCACATATCCTGATAGTTCTCTGTAATTTATTTTAATGTCTGCCCCTTCCATGGTATAACACTCCCAAGCATTTGGTTCAGTTATCTGCACACTGGAAACACTTGTCTCTGTGTGACCTTGGGCAAGTCACTTAACTTCTTTGTCCCTCTGTTACCTCATCTGTAAAATGAGGATTAAGACTGTGAGCACTTTGAGGAAAAGGGACTGTGTCTAACATGATTGATAATAATAATAATAATAATGATGGATTTTGTTAAGCACTTACTATGTGCCAAGCACTGTTCTAAGCACTGGGGTGGATATAAGGTAATCAGATTGCCCCACATGGGGCTCACAGTCAATCCCCGTTTTACATATGAGCTAACTGAGGCACAGAGAAATTAAGTGACTTGCCCAAAGTCACACAGCTGACAAGTGGTGGAGCTGGGATTAGAACCCACGACCTCTGACTCCTAAACTAAGCCATGCTGATTAACTTGTATCTACCCCACTGCTTAGTACAGTGCCTGGCATATAGTACGTGCTTAACAAATATCTTTAAAAAAGACTTTCAATGAAGCATGAAAGGGGTTCCTATGATTTTCCAATTACAAGTTTCCAGTGCATGCAGGTGGAAGAAGCAGTCAGGGTTTCAGCTGGGAAGCGACAAGGATGAGGTCCTCAAAGAAATGAAGTTCCATCATTTTGTATCTTGGCCACTGGATCAAGACTTCCTTCTGTTAAACTCATGTGGAACTGATATTTAGTAGCTTCCCCAGATTTAAAAAAAAATGTACAAGAAACTTCTATAAAGTGTTCTAAGTCCCAGAAAGGGTGGCTAAACATGAAGTCCTATCATTAAAAGGCAAACTGTTTATTCATGACCTTGGCTCAAGCTAACTAGCCTGCATAGAAATACAGCATGAAGAAAACCTGACAGAATACTCTAAATATAGGATTCATACCCATCCTAAAGAGGTACCTTTGGTTCTCAAATCTTTACTCCGAGAGGTGTCATGTTCATTCATTCATTCATTCAATTGTATTTATTGAGCGCTTATCGTGTGCAGAGCACTGTACTAAGCACTTGGGAAGTACAAGTTGGCAACATATAGAGACGGTCCCTACCCAACAGTGGGCTCACAGTCTAGAAGGGGGAGACAGAGAACAAAACAAAACATATTAACAAAATAATAGAATAAATATGTACAAATAAAATAGAGTAATAAATATGTACAAACATATATACATATATACAGGTGCTGTGGGGAGGGGAAGGAGCTCAGTCTGGGAATGAATGAATGAATGAATGAATGAATGAATATACACCAGACATAATACACTTGAGTCATCTAATACTCAATGCAAGCTTGTAGCTCCCTTGCTTAGCCTTTCGCCCCGGTTGAATTTCATCCTGTGTTTAATGGTTCATTTATCAAACTTGTAGATGAAGAAAGCACAGAGTCACACTCCACCCAAAACCTAAATCAAGGCAAATTTGTCCCTCACTGCTTCCAAGAAACTATTCGGTCAACAGCTGCTAATGAAAACCATTTTAGAACACTAAGTGAAATATCCTCATTTACAAAGGGCCCCTCGGATGAAAAAGGTCTCGTCGAATAAAAATTCAATTCCCTTGGAGATGCTCCCTGCCTCACCATGGATTTGTTTGCAGTGAGAGAGACAGTCAACTCCGTAGGGTGATTCCCAGTTCTCCCATAATTGCGTATATGGTCGGCTCAAATTTCAACAGCCTCTGGACGGTGGGCAACTTTAGGGCCAACTGGGCATCCAGAGGAGTTGGTTTAAGGGCTTCTTGCTAGCTGAGTCTTCTTTTTATAATTTTTTTTTACTAAAACATTTTAGCCACAATTCACTTGAGCCTACCTAGTCTCCATTCTTTGTGCGCTAGGTCAAATTCCAATTGCAAGATTTGAGATGTGTACTAATTTTGTGCTCGATAAAGCACCAGAAATGTTACATAATAATGGAAAATTGTCACAGTCTGACATTTCTTGGGAGGAAGATAAGCTTAAAGTCCCTCAAATATGCTTCCTGTCAAAGAGACCTAGCTTTGATGTAGAACGGCGGTATCTTTCTTTGAAATGATTTTTTTTTTACACATAACACAAGTCATTATGAAACATGTCTAAAAATGTGCTGATGTATAGTGTTCATTAGGTCAGGCTGGGCCTGTGAGAGTTTCGCAGAGGGCACTAGAGATTCTAATCAAACATCTAAGCGGTTTCAGAAAACCGACACCACACTGAGCAAAAGAATGATATATAGCAGTAAAATAGTGTGAAGTCTTTTAAATTGCTTTTGGGGAAACTTACTAAATTTGGAGTTATAATAAACTTTCTGCCGAACAGACATCGGTGTACCTCATATGATTCAAAATATGTAATAATACCCAAAGTCCTTTATTTGTACCTCAATAAATGATTTTTACAGCTTTAAAGTTATGCCACTATTGTTGCTTCTTGCCATTTACATTCTTCATATGTTCAAAAAACACCTAAATCTTGACTAATTCTGAAGGATTGCTCAAAAAAAGAAGTCTACCGATGTCTACCTCTCTTGGTACTGATCTTCCAGAAAGAGTGAGGAAACTAATCTATGATTGTGAGATATGCAGCCCTATCATTTTCCTACACATTCATCAAATGAGGTGCAAAATAAAAAGAATAATGAGCAATGAAGTCTAAGTACACGTTCCATAATTGCATATTCACAGTAAGCGTTCAATAAATACGATTGAATGAATATTCCCAGTGTAAGATTTCAAAGCTTATGCACCAACACCTCAGAAGGGGCAGAAAGAGATCATTAATGATAATAATAATAATGTCGGTATTTGTTAAGCATTTACTATGTGCCAAGCACTGTTCTAAGTGCTGAGGTAGATACAAAGTAATCAGGTTGCCCACATACGGCTCACAGTCTGGCTTAGTGGAAAGAGCGTGGGCTTGGGTGTCAGAGGATCTTGGTTCTAATCCTGCCTCCACTACTTGTCAGCTGTGTGACCTTGGGCAAGTGACTTAACTTCTCTGTGCCTCAGTTACCTCATCTGTAAAATGAGGATTAAAAGTGTGAACCCCACAAGGGACAACCTGATTACCCTGTATCTACCCCAGCACTTAGAACAGTGCTTGGCACATAGTGAGCGCTTAACAAATAACATAATTATAATTATAGAGAAGCAGTGTGGCTCAGTGGAAAGTGCATGGGCTTTGGAGTCAGGGGTCATGGGTTTAAAGCCTGGCTCCACCAATTGTCAGCTGTGTGACTTTGGGCGAGTCACTTAACTTCTCTGGGCCTCAGTTACCTCATCTGTAAAATGGGGATTAAGACTGTGAGCCCCCCGTGGGACAACCTGATCACCTTGTAACCTTCCCAGCGCTTAGAACAGTGTTTTGCACATAGTAAGCGCTTAATAAATGCCATCATTATTATTCATCCACATTTTACAGATGAGGTAACAGGCACAGAGGAGTTAAGTGACTTGCCCAAGGTCACACAGCTGACAAGTGGGATTAGAATCCAATGGAAATGGAACAGAGATGAGAGGTAAGGGGAGATCGAACTGTAGAACTGCTGGAATCCATCCATTAAGATTTTCTTAGAGGACAATGCAACTTTGAATGGGGAGTTAAATGAAGCATTCCAGATGGGTGCCAGTGGAATGTCTAGAATCCATAAAACTGACTCTTAGTCTGGGGTGAACAAAGCTAAAATACTTAGAAAATCAAGTTTCCACAGAAATTACAGCAGGAATACTTTTAAGTGCTGCATATAAGTGGGAAGATGCATTTTACAGTTTCAGACAGTTCTCTTATTAGATTGTTATCCCCCTGAGGGCAGGGTATTACAATATTCTCCCAGATGCTTAATATAATACTCTGCAAACAATCAATCAGTGGTAATTACAGACTGCTTTCTGTGTGCAAAGCTGTGTCTAAATAAGTGGAACTCTAGTGTAGTGGTTATCAGTCTGTTTTACATACATAAGGTCCTGGGTTCAAGCCCCAGGGGAGCCAGGAATTTATTCATTATTTTCAGAAATTAATTTATCCTGTTTACTTGTTGTGATGTCTGTCTCCCCCCTTCTAGATGTGTAAGCCCATTGTGGGCAGGGATTATCTCTCTCTATTGCTGCACTGTACTTTCCAAGCGTTTAGTACAGTGCTCTGCACACAGTAAGAACTCAATAAATATGATTGAATGAATGAATGAGCACTTGGGAGGAGTACAGTACCACCATGTTAGTTGACACATCACCTGCCAAAAAGTCTAGAGCAGGAGGCAGACATTAAATATAAATAAATTATGAATATGTACATAGGTTCTATTCCTCTCAGGGTCACACCTGGGGAGTTTCCAGTACTCTACCAGTCTTGGCTATGGGAGGGAGAGTCAAGCAGAGGCATACCCATTCCATTCTTAGCTTGGGCAGTGGCTAGCAAGTAGAAGATAATCTGCTACAAGTCAAAACTCACCCGTTCAGGGCAGCAGCAACAAGGAAGAGAATCGAGGGTGGAGACTAGAGTTTACTGTACGGAAGGCATCAATGGTAAACCAATTCCGTATTTTTACCAAGAAACTTCTATGAGTATAGTACCAGAATGATTGCAGATGGAGAGTGGGACGTTCTGGAGATATGTGTCTGTGGTGTTGCTATGGGTCAGAAACAACTCGACGGCATAAGACAAGACATAAGTTCTGTGGAGCTGAGGGTGGAGTGAATATAAAGTGCTTAAAGAGTGAAGATTCAATTCTATAGGTGAGGTAGAAGGGAGAGGGAGTTAGGGGAAACTGGGCTTAGTCTAGGAAGGTCTCTTGGAAGAAATGGGATTTTAGCAGGGTTTGGGGGGACAGAGGTGGTGTTACTAGTAAAATGATTTGATTTGATTTTTAATGATATTTGTAACTGTTTACTATTTGCCTAGCACCATACTAGGCACTGGGGTAAATACAAGATAATCAGGTCGGATACAATCCTTGCCCCCACATAGGGCTCACAGTCTTAAGTCCCGTTTCACAGATGAGGTAAGTGAGAAACAGACAAGCTAAGTGACTTGCCCAAGGTCACATAGCAGACACGTGACACAGTCGAGAACAGAACCCAGGTCCACTGACTCTCAGGTCTGTGCTCTTTCCACTAGGCTGTGCTGCCTCTGGGGCATTTAATGAGTGTCTATTGTGATTAAAGCACTGTACTTAGGTGAGAATCAGACACTACATGGCTCCCAGGAGGCTCAATGAAAATAAGGGGAGGATAAGAACTGGGGACAGATATATAAGGATAGAGGAAACAAGAAATATGCAAAAACAATGGATAAGATGTTGACAGAGGAATACAAAAAATAAACACAAAAAAGCCACAGTAGGATACTGTGATGAGAGGAGCAGAGTTTCAGTCACAATAGTCACAGCCTCCCCAACGTTCTCCATTCTGTAAAGACCTCATGTTGCTGAAGCTTATGTTCTTCCCACTGGTGCAGTCCAGGTTGGAAGCAAGGCCCCAGTAGGGACAGCGAGGATGCCCATTCATTCATTCATTCAATCGTATTTATTGAGCACTTACTGTGTGCAGAGCACTGTACTAAGCGCTTGGGAAGTACAAGTTGGCAACATATAGAGACGGTCCGTACCCAACAGTGGGCTCACACTCTAGAAGGGGGAGACAGAGAACAAAACATATTAACAAAATAAAATGAGTAGAATAAAAATGTACAAGTAAAATAAATAGAGTAATAAATACGTACAAACATATATACAGGTGCTGTGGGGAAGGGAAGGAGGTAAGGCGGGGGGCATGGAGAGGGAGAGGAGGGGGAGAGGAAGGAGGGGGCTCAGTTTGGGAAGGCCTCCTGGAGGAGGTGAGCTCTCAGTAGGGCCTTGAAGGGAGGAAGAGAGCTAGCTTGGCAGATGTGTGGAGGGAGGGCATTCCAGGCCAGGGGGATGACGTGGGCCGGAGGTCGACGGCGGGACAGGCAAGAACGAGGCACGGTGAGGAGACTAGCGGCCGAGGAGTGGAGGGCGTGGGCTGAGCTGTAGAAGGAGAGAAAGGAGATGAGGTAGGAGGGGGCGAGGTGATGGACAGCCTTGAAGGGTGAGGAGTTTTTGCCTGATGCATAGGTTGATTGGTAGCCACTGGAGATTTTTAAGGAGGGGAGTAACATGCCCAGAGCATTTCTGGACAAAGACAATCTGGGCAGCGGCGTGAAGTATGGATTGGAGTGGGGAGAGACAGGAGGACGGGAGATTGGAGAGGAGGCTGATACAGTAATCCAGACGGGATAGGATGAGAGCTTGAACGAGCAGGGTAGTGGTTTGGATGGAGAGGAATGGGCAGATCTTGGCAACGTTGCGGATGTAACATTGTAACAATGTTGCCCAGTGATGTAACTTTATGGAGACCAAAGGAGCTGGAGAACAAGGGCATACTTCACATAGGTCCAAACAAGGAAATTAGCCAGGTACAGACAGGAAAGAGGAAAAAGGGAAAAAGAGGAGAAATTTCCCTACTCTTTCACCTTTTGTAACTGGCATTTTCAGGACTGAGACCTTTGTCACTGCCAATATTTTCTCCATTGGCAGTGTTTTACTGAACAATAGTGAACCACCTAAGAGAGCAGTATGCAAATACTCCTTTATGGTTTCTTCCACGGGCTCAACCCAAAAAGGGAGTTTCATGGGAATCAGTGTTCCCCAGGTCCAAATTTCTGGCTGCCGTGGGGCAGAATATAGGTTGTAAATTATTTCTACCCTGTATCATTATGGTACCGACTTCGAACATGGCATTTCCTGAGGTGAGATCATTAATTGCCCAGAAAAAATGATGTCACTTGTAGCCCATGGGCTGGGCAAATGTGGAATTGATATCACAACTCTGCAAGTCTGCTAGGCCAGATGAAGAATGGCCCAAGGAGACAGGATCTGGGTCCTCCTTGTTTCTTCATCAAAGCAGAAGCAAACTGGGGGATCATTTCGCAGTCGGGCAGTGGCTGATATAAGGTTCCCGCAATCTGCTCAGAGGTAGAAGTCTGGTGATCAATCAATCAATCGTATTTATTGAGTGCTTACTGTGTGCAGAGCACTGTACTAAGCGCTTGGAAAGTACAAGTTGGCAACATATAGAGACAGTCCCTACCCAACAGTGGGCTGCTGTGCTACCCCCTAATATGGCTGCTCTGGTATCCATATGTCCTGCTTTGATGTTCTCCTGTTTTCCAGCTATGGTCTGTCTTCTTGTATAAAGAACATCTATATGTTTTAGTATGGCTGCTGTTTTTTTGTAGAGGCATTTTTTGTTTTGTTTTGTCTTTTGGCTTGTCTTACTGGATTTTTTTGATAAACACTCACTATGTGCTAAGCACTATAGTAAGTGATGGGTTAGATTCAGGTTGGACAGTCTATGTCCCACATGGAGCTCATAGTCTTCACCCCCATTTTACAGATGAGGTAACGAGTGACTTGTCCAGGCACACAACAGGCAAGTAGCATAGCTGGGATTGGAATCCAGGTCCTCTGCTCTTTCCACTAGGCCATGCTATTTCTGCTTATCAATGGGTTCTCTTAAATCTTGAATAGGAAAGGGCCCTCCCAACCCACATTGTCAATTTAGGAATTGTATTCAACAACGGCTTACCAAACAGGTGAGGGCACAGTGGTATCTGTTGCTGTTGAGGTCTCAGAGAATTCTTTTCTGTGACCACAAGCTATTCCTATTCTCCCAATTAGTGTGCTGTTGAATACAAAGGGAGTGTGGATGGCTCAGTGCACAATGTAACCACTAAATAACTCAAGTGCATGTTCTGATGGTGGTATTTGTTAATTTATTCCCCCCCTCTAGACTGTGAGCCCGTTGGTGGGTAGGGATTGTCTCAATCTGTTGCCAAATTGTACTTTCCAAGCGCTCAACAAATACGACTGAATGAATGAATGAATGAACTTACTATGTGCCAAACACTGTTCTAAGCACTGGGGGAGACACAAGACTATCAGGTTGTCCCAGGTGGGGCTCACAGTCTTAATCCCCATTGTACAAATGAGGTAACTGAGGCACAGAGAAGTTAAGTGACTTGCCCAAAGTCACATAGCTGACATATGGATTAGAACCCATTAGATTGGATTAGAGATTGGATTAGAGAAGCAGCGTGGCTCAGTGGAAAGAGCCCGGGCTTTGGAGTCAGAGGTCATGGGTTCAAATCCCCGCTCCACCACTTGTCAGCTGTGTGACTTTGGGCACTTAACTTCTGTGGGCCTCAGTGACCTCATCTGTAAAATGGGGATGAAGACTGTGAGCCCCCTGTGGGACAACCTGATCGGGGACAACCCGATCAGCTTGTAACCTCCCCAGTGCTTAGAACAGTGCTTTGCACATAGTAAGCGCTTAATAAATGCCAATTAAAAAAACCCCAAAAAACCCATAAGGTGGACCATACCTTTCCCTTCTTTGCCACTTAGTACAGTGCTCTGGACATAGTAAATGCTCACTAAATACCAATGAGAGATTGATTAACCATCAGTGTCAAAACAACACTCCCCTAAACGCAAGTGGCCAAAAAATGTGCACAGCTGTATTTACACGATCGAAGTGTGCAAGGGTTTTTCTATCAAAAGCACGCTCATTCACTGATGCAATCTGTCGGCAGCATCATCTTCTTAGTGAAGGACCATTAACTATGCAAAAAGCTTGAGGCTTTTCCCCCAGTTCAACCAGAATAAATTTAAGTCTGCTAAAAATGGAGAGTAAACTAAATTGTCATTCATCAATATTTTGATGCTTTTTATCCATATATAATTTCTATTAACCATCTTTTTTTGTTAAACAAGACTTGTTTCTTTCAGTTTCATTTCTCTGTACACTAACCCACTTTTGTGGATTCTTTCCATGTGGGCACAGAACGATAGGGCTGAATGAAACATTTTTATTGGCTATTCAGCTCCTTTAAACAACCATGGGAAGGTTCAAAAAAGAAAAATGAACTGGCCTTTAAGAAAAACCAGGTACATGAAGTCCATTAAAATATAATCTCCTAATGTAATTCAACAGAATAGCTATATACCGGTGGACTAGAGTACAATCCAGTTTCAAATCAGGTGGGAATCTCAGATTCAGATCCCAGTTTTGTTAAGCAGAGGCAAAAGGGATGCCTTCTCTGCTTACACTGGTTAACTAGGTTCTCTCCTATTATTAAGAAAATCCTGTAATTAATTTTAATATCTGAGTTATGATAAATTTAAACATAGAGGTTGTCTTCATTTTTGAAAAAAAAATAATAAAACCTTAGTACTGTATATCTTCAGCTACATTCTGAATATTTAGTAAATGTTGGGCCCAATTCTCTGTCCTCATTGAGGGTAGATCAGGTAATATTCACTTTAACTAGGAGGTAGAGCTTGGAGAGTGGAAAAGAGTGTGCAAGGAGAGGGGCAAGGACTGAACACCAAAGAAACTGTTCTGGGTGAGTATTTTTGATAGTACAATCTTCCAATGGGCTTAGGTGCACATAGCCATATCCCTGGCCTCTCTCTTCTCCACCAGTAGACTTTCATATAGCTCTGGTGGCCCAAATGGACTTCTTCTATCTCAGATTCTCAAGAAGAATGGGCACTTTCTTTTAAAATCACTTACAGTGAGTCATCCTGCCATAACTGCCCAGGATTCAAGGGCAGTTCAAGGCCCTACAAGGCCCTACTGAGAGCTCACCTCCTCCAGGAGGCCTTCCCAGACTGAGCCCCTTCCTTCCTCTCCCCCTCGTCCCCCTCTCAATCCCCCCATCTTACCTCCTTCCCTTCCCCACAGCACCTGTATATATGTATATATGTTTTATACATATTTATTACTCTATTTATTTATTTTACTTGTACATATCTATTCTATTTATTTTATTTTGTTAGTATGTTTGGTTTTGTTCTCTGTCTCCCCCTTTAAGACTGTGAGCCCACTGCTGGGTAGGGACTGTCTCTATATGTTGCCAACTTGTACTTCCCAAGCGCTTAGTACAGTGCTCTGCACACAGTAAGCGCTCAATAAATACGATTGATGATGATGATAACTGCTCAGGATTCTTCTAATTAATCTGCCAAAAGTATTTACAGTGTGCAGAACTGTACTAAGCACTTGGGAGAATACAATGCAACAGAGTTGGTAGACATACTCCCTACTCACAATGAGTTTACAGTACAGAGGTAGAAACAGACATTAATATAAATAAATATCTTATAATATAATTTATAGATAAACATATACAAGTACTCTGGGCATGCACTTTAGGGTTGCCCAAATCATTCGAATAATAATAATAATTTTGGTATTAATAATAGTAATACTAATAATAATAACTGTGGTATTTATTAAGCACTTACTTAATAAATTTATTAAGCACTTTATTAAGCCAGACACTGTACTAAGTGCTGGGGCAGATACGAACAAATCAAGTTGGACACAGTTCCAGTCCCACGTGGGGCTCACAGTCTTAATCCACATTTTACAGGTGAGGTAACTGAGACACAGAGAAGTTAACTGAATTGCCAAGGTCACACAGCTGACAAGTGGTGGAGCCAGGATTAAAACCCATGACCTTTTGACTCGTGGCCCATGCTCTATCCACTACACCATGCTTTGAAAGGAAATACAAGGCGAACTCATCAGAATTTTAACACTCCAGGAATTTAGATTGTCAGCCCATGATTAACTTGTATCCACCTCAGCACTTAGAATAGTGCTTGACACTTAGTAAGCACATGTAATAATAAAATAATAAGAATAGTAATTCCTCATTCTGTACCCTAACTGCCAATTGGGGTTGTCTTTAATACTAATAATAATGGTAATAATTATGGTATTTGTTAAGCACTGTTCTAAGTGCTGGTGTAGACAGAGGTAATCAAGTTGTCCCACGTGGGGCTCACATCTTAATCCCCATTTTACAGATGAGGTAACTGAGGCCCAGAGACATGAAGTGACATGCCCAAGGTCACACAGCAGACCAGTGGCAGAGCTGGGATTAGAACCTATGACCTTCTGACTCCCAGCCCTGTGCTCTATCCACTATGCTATGCTGCATAAACCTTGGGCTGTTGCAATGGGCCCTGATCTCTAGGGCTCCCCTCCCCTTAATAATAATAATGATGGCATTTGTTAAGTGCTTACTATGTGCCAAGCACTGTTCTAAGAGCAGGGGGGGAATACAAGGTAAACCAGGTTGTCCCACGTGGGGCTCACAGTATTAATCCCCATTTTACAGATGAGGAAACTGAGGCACAGAGAAGTTAAGTGACTTGCCCGGCTTCAACTATCACCTCTATGCTTATGACAACCAGATCTACATCTCTGCCCCTGCTCTCTCCCCCTCTCTCCAGGCTCGCATCTCCTACTGCCTTCAGGACATCCCCATCTGGATGTCTGCCCGCCACCTAAAACTCAACATGTCCAAGACTGAACTCCTTGTCTTCCCTCCCAAACCCTGCCCTCTCCCTGACTTTCCCATCTCTGTTGACGGCACTACCATCCTTCCCATCTCACAAGCCCGCAACCTTGGTGTCGTCCTCGACTCCGCTCTCTCATTCACCCCTCACATCCAAGCCGTCACCAAAACCTGCCGGTCTCAGCTCCGCAACATTGCCAAGATCTGCCCTTTCCTCTCCATCCGTACCGCTACCCTGCTCGTTCAAGCTCTCATCCTATCCCGTCTGGACTACTGTAGCCTTCTGTCTGATCTCCCATCCTCATGTCTCTCCCCACTTCAATCCATACTTCATGCTCTGCCCGGACTGTCTTTGTCCAGAAACGCTCTGGGCATGTTACTCCCCTCCTCAATAATCTCCAGTGGCTACCTATCAATCTGTGCATCAGACAGAAACTCCTCACCCTCAGCTATAAGGTTGCCCATCACCTTGCCCCCTCCTACCTCACCTCACTTCTCTCCTTCTACAGCCGACCCCGCACCCTCCGCTCCTCTGCCGCTAATCTCCTCACTGTGCCTCGTTCTCGCCTGTCCCGCCATCGACCCCCGGCCCACGTCATCCCCCGGGCCTGGAATAGCCTCCCTCTGCCCATCCGCCAAGCTAGCTCTCTTCCTCCCTTCAAGACCCTACTGAGAGCTCACCTCCTCCAGGAGGCCTTCCCCGACTGAGCCCCTTCCTTCCTCTTCCCCTCGTCCCCCTCTCCATCCCCTCATCTTACCTCCTTTTCTTCCCCACAGCACCTGTATATATGTTTGTACATATTTATTACTCTATTTATTTATTTATTTATTTTACTTGTACATATCTATTCTATTTATTTTATTTTGTTAGTATGTTTGGTTTTGTTCTCTGTCTCCCCCTTTTAGACTGTGAGCCCACTGTTGGGTAGGGGCTGTCTCTATATGTTGGCAACTTGTATTTCCCAAGCGCTTAGTACAGTGCTCTGCACACAGTAAGCACTCAATAAATATGATTAATTGATTGCCCAAAGTCACACAGCTGATAAGTGGTGGAGTCGGCATTAAAACCCATGACCTCCGACTCCGAAGCCCGGACATGAGCAGCCGAGCTATCTGATGTGGAAAACCAGTTATCCCTAGAATCAGTGGCTTCAGGGGCTCCTTAGAAGGATGGGGATCAGGTGGAGCATTTAAGGTAGAATAGCTACACTGGCAAGTACTTTGCACTCTTAAACCCTCTTCCCTTCCTCCCTGGATTAATGGCCTAAACCAGACAACATATATATAATTATTACATTATTTATTTATGTCTGTCTCCCCTTCTTGACTTAGCTCACTGTGGCAGGGAACATGTCTACCAACTCTGTTGTATTACAGAGTTCTGTACATTCTGTATATTGTGGTATTTGTTAAGCCCTTACTTTGTGCTAAGCACTGCTCTAAGCACTAGGGTAGGTAATAATAATGATGGCATTTTTATTAAGCACCTACTATGTGCAAAGCTCTGTTCTAAGCGCCGGGGAGGTTACAAGGTGATCAGATTGTCCCACGTGGGACTCACAGTCTTTATTCCCATTTTACAGATGAGGGAACTGAGGCCCAGAGAATAATAATAATAATAATAATAATGATAATAATAATAATAATGGTATTTATTAAGTGCTTACTATGTGCAAAGCACTTTTCTAAGCACTGGGGAGGTTACAAGGTGATCAGGCTGTCCCCAGGGGTGCTCACAGTCTTAATCCCCATTTTCCAGATGAGGTAACTGAGGCTCAGAGAAGTTAAGTGACTTGCCCAAGGTCACACAGCAGACATGTGGTGGAGCTGGGATTAGAACCCACAACCTCTGACTCCCAAGCCAGTGCTCTTGCCGCTGAACCACGCAGTGACTTGCCCAAAGTCACACAGCTGACAAGTGGAGGAGTCAGGATTTGAACCCATGACCTCTGACTCCAAAGTCCATGCTCTTTCCACTGAGCCACACTGCTTCTCTACACGGTACATGGTAATCAGGTCAGACACAGTCCCTGTCCCACGTGGGGCTCACAGTCTTAATCCCCATTTTACAGATGAGGTAACTGAGGCACAGAAATGTTAAGTGACTTACCCAAGGTCACAAAACAGACATGTGGTGGGGCTGGCATTAGAACCCACATTCTCTCCCAGACCTGTGCTCTAGGCCATGCTGCTAGCCCCTAGGCCTTGCCACATATGTAGTAAGCTGCATATATAGTAAGTGCTCAATATACACCATAGAAAAAAACAAAACAAAAAAAATTTGCCCTAGACAAACTTGCAGGTTTGCCAGCCCTACTGCCTATTAAATGTGAAATGAAATTTAAACATCTGATTATCAATGAGTCCTTCTGCCTCAAAAGCTTAACAAATTTGAACTCCAGTTTACGATAGAACAATTTACAGAACTGCCTTTTTGTTTTCCCTCTTGGCTGAATCTAAAAGAAATGGTTTAGACCACTCCAGTAGCTCTAGGATGTGGAAATTCCTCCTGCCCCTCAAGCCTGCCTCAAACTTTTCAAAGAAGAAATTAAAATCTGGTATTTTTCTTACGCAGTTTTTCAGCTAATAACGTGGAAATGTTCTCCCAATCTTTACCTTTCTCATCCTACTCACTCAAATAAACCTGAAAAAGATGTAGTAATGATAACTTTGCTGTACGAAGTACCACTTCATAGTTTTGGACACAGTAAATTCTAATTAGATACTATCAAATGATTGTCAGCTAGTTCAGAACCCCATTATTTAAGCACTAACTAGCATTTCTCTCTTTTCTTTCTTTTAATAGTATTTGTAAAAGGCTTACTATGTGCTAGGCACTGTACTAAGCAGTGGGGGGGATACAAGCTAAGCACACTGGACACAAATTATGTCCCACATAGGGCTCACAATCTTAATACCCATTTTACAGATGAGGTGGCTGAGGCACAGAGAAACTAAGTGACTCACTGAAGGTCTCACAGCAAATGTAATGGATCAGGATTAGAACCCAGATCCTCTGACTCTCTGGCTTGTACTTTATTAGGCAACACTGCATCCTGCTGCTTTGTTTCTTTCAGTTATCTGTACGTTATTTCAGGATCATTCATTCAATCGTATTTATTGAGCGCTTACTGTGTGCAGAGCACTGTACTAAGCGCTTGGGAAGTACAAGTTGGCAACATACAGAGACGGTCCCTACCCAACAACGGGCTCACAGTCTAGAAGGGGGAGACAGACAACAAAACAAAACATGTGGACAGGTGTCATCAGAATAAATAGAAGTAAAGCTAGAAGCAGATCATTAACAAAATAAATAGAATAGTAAATAAGTAATAAATAAGCAATAAATCTGTACAAACATATATACAGGTTCTGTGGGGAGGGGAAGGGGGAAAGGGAGAGGGAGTCTCCGTGGCTAGATCGCAAACTTTTGGAGGGCAGGAATCATGGCTACTAACTATTGTACTCTCCCAAGCACTTGCTTTGTACAGTGCCCTGCACACAATAGATGCTGAATACATATGATAGACTGATTAAGATCAAAGAATGAATGAGGCACTAAAAGACTCTCTCTCAAATTTCATTCATTCATTCAATCATTTATTGAGTGCTTACTGTGTGCAGAGCACTGTACTAAGCACTTGGGAAAGTATAGTACAGCAATAGAGACAATCCTTGACCACAACAAGCTCACAGTCTAGTAGGGGGATGACAGACATCAATATAAATAAAAATTACAGATATTTACATAAGTGCTGTGGGGCAAGGGGAAGGGGCAAGAGCAGAGGGAGCTAGTCAGAGTGACGCAGAAGGGAGTGGGAGAGATTTCAGTGGGGACATTTAGTTCACTGTTAGTGTTGCACTAAGAGCATCTAATTTAAGTTATTTACCTTCATTTCACTAAATAAAGAGAATCAGTCAGTCAATCATATTTATTGAGTGCTTACTGTATGCAGAGCACTGTGCTAAGTGCTTGGGAGAATACAGTATAACAGACACATTCCCTGCCCATAAGAATAATAACAATAATGATGGTATCTGTTAAGCGCTTACTATGTGCCAAGCACTGTTCTAAGTGCTGATAAAATTGGTTACTTCAACTAATGGACAAACTTTTATTTGCTGAACAAGTTTTACAGTGAATTTCAAAAGCACCTGAAGCTGGTAGGATTTTAGGAATATTGGTATAAATTTCATTCTACCTGAAGTCTGTTTAATAAACCTATCTGGAAAGATCATGTGGCAGGCAGAGTGGTTCTTGTAGCAAACCAATACTAAGGCAGTCCTCATCATCTGGAATATTGAGAGAGCTAATGGGAAAGTTTTAGTCGTGAATGTTCAGGACACATAAGTAGGGTGGATTGGCAAAGATAGCAAGGCTAGGAATTTAATAAATCTACAAAAAGCACTGGCCTATGTCGAGCCTTAAAATAAATCAAATTAGTCTACAGGAAATCAGTCTAGACCTAAATGAAATTTCCCATACACTTCTTCCATTTGAGTGTACTCATGTCCTTACATTTCCCTGTAGTTAGATGTTCATGGTAATCCGATCTATGAGAAACTTGGTCTATATAAGATTCTTATTCATATATATATATATACATATATATATATATATATATATATAGTAGAAGTAGTGTGGATTAGGGGAAAGAGGACGGGTTTGAGAGTCAAATGCTGTAGGTTCTAATCCCGGCTCCTCCCCTTGTCTTTTGTGTGACTGTGGGCTAGTCGCTTACCTTCTCTGCACCTCAGTTATCTCATCTGTAAAATGGGGATTAAGACTGTGGGGCCCCAAGTGGGACAATTTGATAACCTTGTATCTTCCCCAGTGTTTAGAACAGTGCTTGGCACATAGTAAGCGCTTAATACCATTATTGTCACTATTATTCAGGATGACGTTTGTATGTACTTAATCTGGTGATACGGGGTCCAGCCACAGGAGGTAGGGATGGTCAGAAGGAGCTAAAAGAACAAACAGGGGAGGAGCCAAATTAAGTTTTGTGGGCAGAAACTATTAGGCAAACTTGCTTCATTAGGACTAATCAGGGAGTACACATAGTCCTTTCAGTAATATTTATTGAGTACCTACTGTGTGCTGAAGACTATAATACAGAAAAACTACTGAGTTGGAAATTGGGCACAGGAACTGGCCCCCAAGGGGCTCCTAATCTAAGAATAAAAGAATGAAGGAGGGTCAGCTATGGACACACAGGAAAAATGAAGCAATAAAAACAGAAACATAAAAGACATGGATAACAATAATGGACCTGCTCTCCCCAGAAAAGGGTTTTAAAGCTTTGCCAGTGCGCTATCATTACAAGTCCATAGTTTCTTCTGTAGACGTGTCACAGTATGACTGTTTGGTCCTTTATTGCAAATGAATTTCAGAGTCACATTTTTGAAATCCCAAGGCAATTTACTTCAATGCTACAGCACATCGCATTAACTGTATGATGGAGAATAACTGACCAAGAGTAGCTAAGTGGCCCTAATATTGCTAAAAATGATGTTTTAGAATTTAGGCTCAGTCTGTTTCACAAGGAGCTATTCTAAATAGACTCTAATGCCACTCTACTTATTGTACCGTGAGCATATCTCTCATCATTGACCCCTTTCCCAAATCCTCTTCTGAACTGCTTTACACACTCTTGGCTGACAAATGGGGAGAAAGACCTTGGGCAGCACCAACCTTCCCAAGGCCCAGACTGACGTCCCCTCTGCTGCAACAGCCAGCTCCATCTTCAGTTTTGGAAGAAACCATGCACACCTCCAGAGCTTCATGGAAAACCTCAGCAACCTCTTCCTCGGCCCCACCCCTGCTCATCTTCAAAGGAGTAGAAAGAGAGGGATAGAAGGGATGGAACTGTGGGGCAAGAAGGAAGCCAGCTCTTCCCCTTTTCCCACTGAGTCTTGGGGAGTGGGAAAAGCTGAGGTATTCCTTGGAAGAGAGCAGCAGGGGAGACAGTGTCATCTTGGAAGAACCAGATTTCAGTGATGTAAAGAAGGAATTAGTAAATGAATCAGGAACAGGTTCAGAATGAAGGAGTGTTTATGATGGAAAGGGGGTTCCTCAGGCCTCTCTTGGCTGGGGCTTTCCAGTGAGGAAAAGTATAGGACATGGGGCAGGTGTTACCTGATGGGGGTTACCTGATGAGGGTGGTGATGCAGGGGAAGGAAGATGTGGGGTGGTGGTGGGAAAGAACAACAAGGAAAGGATGATTAGAGGGAGGGGTTTGTGGGGACATAATAATAATAATAATCATGGTATTTGTTAAGCACTTACTATGTGCAAAGCACTGTTCTAAGCACTGGAGGGGATACAAGGTGATCAGGTTGTCCCACGGGGGGCTCACAGTTTTAATCCCTATTTTACAAATGAGAGAACTGAGGCACAGAGAAGTTGTGACTTGCCCAAAGTCACACAGCTGACAATTGGCAGAGCCGGGATTTGAACCCCTGACCTCTGACTCCAAAGCCCAGGCTCTTTCCACTGAGCCACGCTGCTGTGCTAATGGTTAGGTCAGAGAGTTTTAAGAGCCATAGGTGCCAGCCAAGCCATGGATTAGATTGTAAACAGTTTGAGGGCATGGACTGTTTCCTTTATTGGAGAAGCAGCATGGTAGAGAAATAAATACAGACTGGTCAGAACACAAGGTTTTAAAAGTTCAGGGTTACCACTTTCCGACTGAGTGTCTTTGGGCAAGTCACTTACCCTCTCTATTTCTCAGTTTCCTCAACTGTAAAATTGGGATAAGATAGATTGTGAGCTCCATGTGGGACAGGGGCTGTGTTGGATCTACCTCGTGATTTAGCATACAGTAAGCACTTAAAAAATGGCATGATTATTATTACATTAACGCCAATCACATAGTGCAGTGCTTTACTAACAAGAATTCATTCATTCATTCAATCGCATTTATTGAGCGCTTACTGTGTGCAGAGCACTGTACTAAGCACTTGGGAAGTACAAGTTGGCAACATATAGAGACGGTCCCTACCCAACAGTGGGCTCACAGTCTAGAAGGGGGAATAATCAAAGCATCACTGTGTTGTTTTAATTCAGTGAGCTTCAAACATGTAGTTTACAAAGCAGAGTTAAAATATTTTAATTCACACTTCCTCAGAAGTCTGATTGAGAGGAGGAAATCCCAACCCTTGCTTCCCTGAACCCTGGCCTAGCTAATGGTTCATTCATTCATTCAATCATATTTATTGAGCGCTTACTGTGTACTGTACTAAGCACTTGGGAAGTACAAGTTGGCAACATATAGAGATGGTCCCTACCCAACAACGGGCTCACAGTCTAGAAGGGGGAGACAGACAATAAAACAAAACATGTGGACAGGTGTCAAGTCATCACAGCACCTGTATATATGTATATATGTTTGTACATATTTATTACTCTATTTATTTATTTATTTATTTTACTTGTACATATCAATTCTATTTATTTTATTTTGTTAGTATGTTTGGTTGTGTTCTCTGTCTCCCCCCTTTTAGATTGTGAGCCCACTGTTGGGTAGGGACTGTCTCTATATGTTGCCAATTTGTACTTCCCAAGCGCTTAGTACAGTGCTCTGCACATAGTAAGCGCTCAATAAATACGATTGATGATGATAATGATGATGAAGAATTAAAGCTAGATGCACATCATTGAAGGATTGAGGGTTGAAGGAACAGTAACCCAATGTAGTGCCCCTGACTGAGAGGCTGGGGGGGCCCCTGGGGGAGGGGAAGCCCTGCCAGAGATGGTGCTGCTTCTGGCACCAGTGACAACGGGGTTTGAGGATGGCTCTCCAGAGGTTCTGGGACTCTGGGAATCCACTCTGTGTGTCAGTTATGAGACTGGCCTGAGGTATGTCCACAGTCATCAGACAGGAGTGAGGCAAGCTGACCATTTTGGAAAGGCCCACCATCTCCTCTTTAATAATAATAACAATAATGGCATTTATAAAGCACTTATGTGCAAAGCACCATTCTAAGTGCTGCTGAGGCTACACGGTGATCAGGTTGTCCCACGGGGGGCTCACAGTCTTAATCCTCTCCTGGTTCTCCTCTTACCTCTCCGGTCGTTCTTTCTCAGTCTCTTTTGCAGGCTCCTCCTCCCCCTCCCATCCCCTTATTGTGGGGGTTCCCCAAGGTTCAGTGCTTGGTCCCCTTCTGTTCTCGATCTACACGCACTCCCTTGGTGACCTCATTCGCTCCCACGGCTTCAACTATCATCTCTACGCTGATGACACCCAGATCTACATCTCTGCCCCTGCTCTCTCCCCCTCTCTCCAGGCTCGCATCTCCTCCTGCCTTCAGGACATCTCCATTTGGATGTCTGCCCACTACCTAAAGCTCAACATGTCAAAGACTGAACTCCTTGTCTTCCCTCCCAAACCTTGCCCTCTCCCTGACTTTCCCATCTCTGTTGACGGCACTACCATCCTTCCTGTCTCACAAGCCCAAAACCTTGGTGTCATCCTCGACTCCGCTCTCTCATTCACCCCTCACATCCAAGCCGTCACCAAAACCTGCCGGTCTCAGCTCCACAACATTGCCAAGATCCACCCTTTCCTCTCCATCCAAACCGCTACCCTGCTCATTCGAGCTCTCATCCTATCCCGTCTGGACTACTGCATCAGCCTTCTCTCTGATCTCCCATCCTCGTGTCTCTCTCCACTTCAATCCATACTTCATGCTGCTGCCCGGATTATCTTTGTCCAGAAATTCTCTGGGCATATCACTCCCCTCCTCAAAAATCTCCAGTGGCTACCAATCAATCTGCGCATCAGGCAGAAACTCCTCACCCTGGGCTTCAAGGCTGTCCATCACCTTGCCGCCTCCTACCTCACCTCCCTTCTCTCCTTCTACAGCCCAGTCCGCACCCTCCGCTCCTCCACCGCTGATCTCCTCACTGTACCTCGCTCTCACCTGTCCCGCCATCGACCCCCGGCCCACGTCATCCCCTGGGCCTGGAATGCCCTCCCTCTGCCCATCCGCCAAGCTAGCTCTCTTCCTCCCTTCAAGGCCCTGCTGAGAGCTCACCTCCTCCAGGAGACCTTCCCAGACTGAGCCCCTTCCTTCCTCTCCCCCTCGTCCCCCTCTCCATCCCCCCCATCTTACCTCCTTCCCTTCCCCACAGCACCTGTATATATGTATATATGTTTGTACATATTTTTTACTCTATTTATTTATTCATTTTATTTGTACATATCTATTCTATTTATTTTATTTTGTTAGTATGTTTGGTTTTGTTCTCTGTCTCCCCCTTTTAGACTGTGAGCTCACTGTTGGGTAGGGACTGTCTCTATATGTTCCCAATTTGCACTTCCCAAGCACTTAGTACAGTGCTCTGCACATAGTAAGCGCTCAATAAATACGATTGACTGATTGATTGATTAATCCCCATTTTACAGATGAGGTAACTGAGGCACAGAGAAGTTAAATGACTTGCCCAAAGTCACACAGCTGACAATTGGCGGAGCTGGGATTTGAACCCATGACCTCTGACTCCAAAGCCCGTGCTTTTTCTACTGAGCCACACTGCTTATCTGGGAATTGTTACATGCTCTTAGTTGTTTATGTATAGGTAACAAAGGACTTGTATTTAAGAGGCCACAGCTTACAGACATGACCCAAGGTTTCACTTAACAGGGACTAGACATAATAATAATGATGACATTTGTTAGGCGCTTACTATGTGCGAAGCACTGTTTTAAGTGCTGGATAATAATAGTATTATTATTGTAATAATACTGTTCTAAGCACTGGAATACTAATTATGGTATTTATTAAGCGCATACTATATGCCAAACACTGTTCTAAATACTGGAGTAGATACAAGGTAATCAGGTTGTCCCATGTCGGGCTCACAGTCTTAATCCCCATTTTGCAGATGAGGTGACAGGCACAGAGAAGTTAAGTGGTTTGCCCAAGATCACACAGCAATCAATCAATTGTATTTATTGAGCGCTTACTGTGTGCACAGCGCTGTACTAAGCACTTGGGAAGTACAAGTTGGCAAGTAGACAAGTGGCAGAGCTGGGATTAGAACCCACGTCTTCTGACTCCCAAGACTGTGCTCTTTCCTCTATGCCACTCACCTAAATTCCCCGAAACCTTCCCTGCCAGCAATTGCCACGAAATATTTATATGTAGATTAGGGTCCAAGCAGAAGAAGCTCATTGTTATGTGTTAAACAGATAACCCTTTCCAAAACATGGCAGTGATATGGTATGCTTGCCTGGTTGATCAGAGGAATACAGATGCCCAACTTCCACATCCATGCCCCTCCATCATCAATCGTATTTATTGAGCGCTTACTATGTGCAGAGCACTGTACTAAGCGCTTAAAGCCATGTGCACTTGGGTACGCTGCTGCTCCTTGCAACCCAGAGGGGAGGCTAGGAAAGCTTGGAATTTGCTTGGCTCACCCGGTCCAAATGCCTGGTCCAAAGCTTAAGGGACCTTCCGAGTACCCAGCGCTTAGAACAGTGCTTGACACATAGTAAGCACGTAACAAATGCCATTATTATTACTAGAGAGGTGAAAGTGTTTGAGGACCTGTCCATCTGTGATAGAGGTCAGTGCATGCATAGGACCGCTCCGTGGTGTGGCGAGACTTTGGGGCTCTAGGGGATGTAATATGTAATAACTTTTTTTTAATGGCAAAGCACTGTTCTAAGTGCTGGGGAGGCTACAAGGTGATCAGGTTGTCGCACGTGGGGCTCACAGTCTTAATCCCCATTTTACAGATGAGGGAACTGAGGCAGGGAAAGGAAGTGACTTGCCCAAAATCACACAGCTGACAAGTGGCGGAGCCGGAATTTGAACTCATGACCTCTGACTCCAAAGCCCGTGCTCTTTCCACTGAGCCACGCTGCTTCTCAACTTTGCTTGTGGGACCCTAGGGGATGTAATACCTTGTGTTTGAGGTTTGGGTATGTTTTGAGCATTAGATCTATAGCTTTTTTCATAGGTTTATACATATATTCTAAAGCCATAGCTTTTCGTAGGTTTACGTATTAAAGCCATAGTTTTTGTAGCAAAATTCAGTGAGTCTGTTTCATTCTTTTGGGCCTGGATATAAGTGCCCACAGACAAACTCCCTCCTTCAGGGTGCATCAGTCAGTATCCTGCAGAGAGCAACTCCCCTCACCAGCAGCCTCCCCAGATGAGAAGCAGCGTGGCTCAGTGGAAGGAGCATGGGCTTTGGAGTCAGAGGTCATGGGTTCTAATTCTGGCTCTGCCACTTGTCAGCTGTGGGACTTTGGGCAAGTCACTTAACTTCTCTGGGCCTCAGTTACCTCATCTATAAAATGGGGATTAAGACTGTGAGCCCCCCGTGGGACAACCTGATCACCTTGTAACCTCCTCAGTGCTTAGAACAGTGCTTGCACATAGTAAGCACTTAATAAATGCCATTATTATTATTATTATTGACAAACAAGAATGGAGGCTGTAGAAAAGGCTCAAATCTCTAAATAATAGACCTTGCCTGATATGCCAGATCACCTTTTTCCTCAACAACTCTCCTGCGCTATAACAGTCTCTTCAATACTGTAGGCAAACAAGATTCCAAATGTTACTGGAAACCCTAGACTCATTATGAGTGACACCTGTCCGATTTGAGAAGCACGGCTCCAACAGCCTCCTTAGTGAAACTGACAGGGAGTTAGAGCAGAAACCTGATAAAATAAAACGAAATACATAGGGGAGCAACAGAAATTTTGGTATTCCAAACTGTTTTTTTTGACATCACAATAAAAAAAAGATAGGAACTGAAGACATTGAGGTCTTGGTGATACTGACATTTTCAGTGGGAGCAACTCATGAACTAGATAACCTCATATGATGAAGTGTAAAACTTTGAGGAACTGAAGTAATACTCAGTTTAGAAAGTACTTTAAATGCTGGCTTTTGATTTTAGAATAGGAAGGCTCTTCATAGATGGTATACAGAACAGTTTTACCTCAGGATAAATCCCTTCCCCATCCTCTACTCAAAATTATCAATTAATCAATGGTATTTATTGAGTGCTTACTGTATGCAGAGGACTGCACTAAGTGCTTGGGAGAGTATAATACAACAGAGTTAGCAGACATGTTCCTTGCCTTCAATGAGCTTATAGTCTAGAGGGGGGTGACAGACATTAATTGATTAAGTTATGGATATGTACATAAGTGCTTAGGGACTGAGGGTAGGGTGAGTACCAAGTACCGAAGGGGTACAGATACAAATACATAACTGACACAGAAAGGAGATGGAGTTGGAGAAAAGATGGGGAAGGCCTCTTGGAGGAGATGTGACATTAATACAACTTTGGGGAGAATGGGCATATTTGAAGAGAGAGGGAATTCTGGGCCAGAGAGAGGAAAATTACACCATCAGATGTCCTTTATGTGTTTTTTTAACCTCTTATTTTTCAAAGACATTAATTCTCCAGAAAAGATGCTTATTAAACAGTCCAGTTAGATGCAATTTCTGTTAATATAATCTCACAGATAGTGAGATAGTGTTAGTAACACTGTTCCCTTCTAATATTCTGTCAGCGTACATTATACATAATCTGGAGAGGCCACCTGGAACGACTATTGATTAGCCGAGTCTCTACGTTCTTTTAATGGGTTTAATGCTTCAAACTGACACTTTGACAACTAGAATACTGATGCTAGGTTTCGTGATTGAGGGGGTCCTCTGTCCATGGAGAAGTGCACCTTAATTCCCACATAACCTAGGCTCCTGAATAGCCATTAAGTGATGACTTTCAGACATTGGACAAAGAAAAATTTAAAATTTTGACCTGTGACACACTTTACATATATCACACTCCTGAATCATCGACTCCTCAGTTTGACGTGAATTCACATAAATTTCTGCATGCAAAATAGTAATCTCCTTACAATAGCAATAGTTTGAAAAAACAATTTAGTTGAATTCTAATACAATTTTATATTTTTTGCCTTTTTAGTGAACAGTGAAAATAGTTCTTGAAATATAAAATGAAAGATAGATCATTATTAAGATGAATATGCAATATTTCAGCCTTTAGCACATTTCCTTTTTAGGTAAAAATAATGAAAACTAATCAATCAACAAAATCTAGTTTTTGGGGATTGGGTACTATGAAAAAATATTTCAAATCCTTAGTTTTCATTACATTCTGACACTCAGTTTGAAGAGAGACAAATCAATTTAAAGGATTTTTTGTCTTCAAAGCATTAATATTTGTGCTGCCAAGCTTTACCCTGATGTGATTTGAAAATGGGCAGTTACAAAACCCTGATAAATGGAGTTCATAAGGGAACACTAATAGACCTTGAACTGTGGAATAGCTTTTGGGAACTCATATGGTGCAGTATATAAATTATTATGGCTACTTTGAGACAGTTTCCTCTCCTTGCTCCATCAAAATTTCCTCTCTGAACCACTGTACTGAGTTTTCACAGTGTTTTCCTCCAATAATTTTTGACAATTATCACAACCTACATGATAAGCAAAGAATTTGTGTTTAGTACCAAAAAACCCCCCAAAACCCTTTGAATTTTGATAACAGTGAAACAGTGTAGGCTAGTGGAAAAGCACATGCCTAGGACTCAGCGACCTGGACTTTAATCCCAGCTCTGCTGGTACCAACTGTGTGACCTTGAGCAAGTCACTTAACTTCTCTGTGCCTCAGTTTTCTTATCTGCTAAATGGATATTCAATATTTGTTCTCCCCACTACTGAGAGGCCGATATGGGACCTGATAACATTGTATCCACTGCAGTGCTTAGTACAGTGTTTGGCACATTGTCAAACACTTAACAGTACTAATATGTGAACCCACTGTTGGGTAGGGACTGTCTCTATGTGTTGCCAACTTGTACTTCCCAAGCGCTTAGTACAGTGCTCTGCACACAGTAAGTGCTCAATAAATACAATTGATTGATTGATTAATATTATTAACATATTAATAG
Source organism: Tachyglossus aculeatus (assembly GCF_015852505.1). Lineage (NCBI taxonomy): Eukaryota > Metazoa > Chordata > Mammalia > Monotremata > Tachyglossidae > Tachyglossus > Tachyglossus aculeatus. Next base: position 123,454,289 of record NC_052066.1, on the reverse strand, counting down.
ATATGTTGTTTTTGGAGTGGGAAGAGGGCTGGTAAAAGAAGAGACCCTAGTAGGAATAACAATGCTTTACAAACCATACAGCACATTTGTATCCCAATCTCATCACCTGTTGTGAATTATACTGTGAAATTTACAAAAAAAATTTCAGGACATATGGAAAAGGCTTTCTAATGAAATGACAATAACTTCACCTCTCATAATCTTATTGCTGGACCTTCCATTTCATTAAATTGTATTTATTGAGCACTTACTGTGTGCAGAGCACTGTTCTAAACACTTGGGAAAGTACAATACAACAATAAACAGTGACATTCTCTGCCCAAAATGAGTTCACATTCTAGAACGTGTGAGACGGACATCAGTACAAATAAAGGGAGCAAGTCAGGATGACACAGAAGGGAGTGGGAGATGAGGAAAAGTGGGGCTTAGTCTGGGAAGGTCTCTTGGAGGAGATGTGCCTTCAATAAAGCTTTGAAGGAGGGGAGAGTAATTGTCTGTTAGATTGAGGAAGGAGCGTGTACCAGGCCAGAGACAGGATGTGGGCTAGGGGTCAGAGGCGAGAGAAGTGAAATCGCGGCACAGTGAGAAGGTTAGCACTAGAGGAGCGAAGTGCTATTTGGTCTCAGCCTGTTGTTGGGTAGGGACCGTCTCTATATGTTGCCAACTTGTGCTTCCCAAGTGCTTAGTACAGTGCTGTGCACACAGTAAGCACTCAATACGATTGATTGAATGAATGAATGAATAACCAAGACTAAAAAGAACACAGTTTGGAAAAGAACTAGGAATGGGGCACAGGAAATGAAACACAGAAGTAGAATACTGCATTAGCACTTTCCCAGGAGCAGATCTAATATAGAGGCAACAAGGAAGCTGCCCTTTAATGCTACCCAGAAATGAATTCATTCATTCAATCGTATTTATTGAGCGCTTACTGTGTGCAGAGCACTGTACTAAGCATTTGGGAAGTATGAGTTGGCAACATATAGAGACGGTCCCTACCCAACAATGGGCTCACAGTCTAGATGCGAATGGACCCAAAGTGACCAAGCTAATGAGCTTACAGTCTGTTGTAGTACTGCTGGAAACTGGAGGACAAGGACATTTCTGGGATGTGTCCATGAGGCAGGAGGATGGATTGCATTATCTGGTTACTCCATAAGGGACACAACAGAAATGGATGGATCTGTTATCATTCCCTGAGTAAATTATGGCACAGCTGCTGGTGGGGGGGGCAGGAGAGGAAAGAACTCCCCACTGCATCTGGGGAAGAGCAAAGCCGGATGCTCTGGGTGAAATTAGGGCACAGGCTCAACACTCTCTAGTTATGACACTACCTGGTCTTTCTCTCAGTTGTTAGGAGGTAGAGAAATTGGAAGCAACAGCAAAATAAAGTGGGAAGTTTAATGAGAAGTAACACCATTAGGATGATCTAAGAATGGGGAAATGGTTGAAGACAGAGATATACAGTGCTCAGAAAATCAGAAAAGGGGGTGGGGTGGGGTGGGAGTGTGTGTGTGTGTGTGTGTGTGTGTGTGTGTGTGTGTGTGTGTGTGTGTGTGTGTGAGAGAGAGAGAGAGAGAGAGAGAGAGAGAGAGAGAGATAGAGAGAGAGAGAGAGAGAGAGAGAGAGAGAGCAACTGGCATATACCAGTTAGTTTTACTCTTAAAGGAAATTTGTCTCAAAATGTTATATTATACAAGATTAGATTTAACAGTTCCTTGTTTTTACTTTCAAAGTCAACCAGGGGTATTTACTATATTATTGAAAAAAATTTCTGAAATACAGTTTTGAGGTCATTTCAAACCCTTGAATTGTAATGCATCCCTAATGCATACATATGGACCCTACACATTGCCAAGGTATTACTAAAGAGTAAAGGTAGCTCTATCCTCATTGAAAGCCAAGAAGAAATCTTAAAAAGCTAACAGCACTTTCAAAATCTCCTTAACACTACTTTTACCAGTGAGAGGGAGGATCTCTTAAGAAAAGTTAACTTGTCAACATGGAAGCATGCAGGTTTTACTCCTACACTTAATGAAATCACCTCTGAAGAAAAATTTCAAAGCTTCTGGACAAATGGTATACCGGCTAAGATCTCCAAACAGGGAGAGGATACTTCTGTTGAGTCACCTGCACAGACTTTTGCTCAACACATGGAATATGTTTAGCTTTTCTACAATGCTGGGATTACATTCTTGAGGAATCCCACATTAGGAAAATTTTTGATATAGTTACATGTGCCTTGATTAATGCATATGCATAAGCAAAATCATTTCTTTCAAAAATCACATTATGTTCTATCCAGATAGATGTCCAGTAATACACATTTGAAGTATTTATTCTATTATATTACAAGCACTGTACTAGCACTAGGGTAAATACAAGATTATCAGGTCAGACGGAGTACATAGCCCACATGTAGGAGAGAGACCAGGTATTAGTTTCCTCATCTGTAAGATGAGGATTCAAGGCACAGAGTAGTTAAGTGACTTGTCAAAAGATTCACAAAAGGCAAGTGGTGGAGCCTAGATTAGGCCCCAGGCCCCTTTGACTCTCAGGTCTGTGCTCTTTCCACTAGACCACACAGCACTGTTGAAAGAACATTCCCTCAATTCCAAACATTCTTCTTTACAAAACTAGTAGTGAAAAAAAATGAATTATGGAAGAACTCTCAGGCAGTCAGTCATATTTATTGAGCACTTATTGTGCGCAGAGTATTGTACTAAGCACTTGGGGAGTGCAATATAACAATAAACAGACAGATTCCCTGCCCACAACAAGCTGTCTGTGCATTAAGGAATCTGGGTACTGTTTTCAGAATATGATTCTGATTCTCTGGGGAAGTCTTTTAACCCAGAGGGCTGAGAGCATCATCACAAGTCCTTGAATCCTTTATACAATGATACTTTACTTCAAACAACTCCCTGGCAGCATCCTTGAAGGTAAAGAGATAGATGGCAAAGGGCATCACTATCACATTTTTCCTTCCAGCATTCTTTGGTGCCATGGTTACAGATTTAATACCAGATGGAATATTAATCTGATCCAGATGGTGTTTCTTATGTTCTTATGTACTGACAATTTGTAATTCACATAAGTAGATCTGTATATCACCAGTACAAACTTTCCAGGAGATCTGGGGCTGAACAGAAGTTAAAGGAAGCAACATCAGTCTCATCAAAGGAGCAGCCACAGAAGACAGAGGGCCATTCATCTCTCTCTTTTCCAAATTCTGGCTACCACCCTTAGCTCTCTTCTGCTGCAGGCTGAAGACTGCTCCTTTGTCTTAAGTAAATTCAGTTATTTTTTTTTTTTTTGCTTTCCTTGATCTCTCTTTAGCAAGAGCTAGCACTAGCACCCCCACGCCTCTGGCACAAGATTGTGAAGTCTTGTTCACTTCTCTTCTTACTGTGACTCTTCAGCATCTTTTCTGTTGCAAAATTCTTCCAGCTTCTCTCCACTCTTGGCATTCAGTGGGAAGAAAGTGGTCTTGAGAATGACAGTATCTGCCTGAGCTACTTGACAAATTTTCTTTCTCTGACAGTCCCTTAGAGACACTGCAGGATATAGCTCATTTTAAACTGAAAATAATTTCAATGAGGTGGATTTTCAAGATCCAATGGGCTGACCAGATTATTTTTTGGTATAGGTTGCATATTCACCTTCTCTCTCAACGACTAAGAGAGTGGGAGAAGGGATGAGGGAAGTGGAAGACAAAACTCCCCTATATTTTGGGATCCGAAAGCCTTCTTAATGTTGTCTCCCCTAGTAGGCATTCTGTAAATACCCCTGACCTTTCTGGCCATACCACCTGGCATCCACCTCAGCATTCACATGCTGTTCATTTTTTTGTTGTTGTTCATTTAAATTTAAAATGACTTTCTTTCTTTTGTTATAGTTGTACTTATTCTCTTTTTTCCTGCCTTAGGTCCAGTGGAAAGGGCACAGCTGTGGAAATCATCTTCTGGTCTCAGTTCTGCAAGTACAAGAATGCCTTCTGGGACTATACTATCAGAGGTGAAGGGTTCTGACCTACAAACCAGGAAAGGCATTTTATCAGGTGGACTGATCCAGTAGGAAACCTGAAAGAGAGCTGTCTAATGTGGGTGGCAGACACTGCAATGAAAACCAAGGCAAAAAATCTGCTTTTTTATGGCACTTATGTTGCAAAGCACTTTGGCCACAAATGCCAGCAAAAATCCTCTTGGACACTTGGCAATGGGCTACATCCCTGGCCACCTTGTCTCTGATTGCACTCTGAGTCCCACAGGAAACATGAAAGGCAGGAACAAGAGGATGTGATTGGTGCTGTGTAAAACACTATTTCTATAATCAACTCCTTCAGGCAGGCTCTGATTCCTAAGGTCTCAGAACTTAGGCTTGTTTTTCATTCTTTACCTATTATATACCTGGCAATTTGTAACTGATTATCTCTTCTTAGACTACAAACTTTTTGTAGACAGGAATGAACAATAATGATTATTGTGGTACTTGTTAAGTGTTTATTATGTGCCAGGCACTGTGTTAAGTTGTGGGATGGTTACAAGCAAATCGGATTGGACACAGTCCCTGCCCCACATGGGGCTCACAGTCTCAATCCTCCTTTTACAGATGAAGTAACTGAGGCACAGAGAAGTGAAATGACTGCCCAAGGTAACACAGCAGACAAGTGGCAGAGCCGGGATTGGAACTCATGATCTTCTGACTCCCGGGCCTGTGCTCTATCCACAGTTTGGGACTTCCTGTCCCAAACACCCAGGAGAGTCATTTGTCACACAGGAGGTAGTCATTGAAATTTGGGTTGATGATGTGATCTGAACTACAAGACCCCAAATTCTGTCGGATGTCGATCTCCTTACCTTCAAGGGTGCTGCCAGGGAGTTTGAAGTAATGTATCATAGTACAAGGGATTCAAGGACTTGTGATGATGCTCTTGGCCCTCTGGGTTAAAGGATTTCCCCAGAGAATCAGAATCATATTCTGAAAACAGCATCCAGATTTTTGGATGCAACTGAGAGCCCAGGAGAACTACAAAATCCAGGAACTACAGCTGGGAATCACAGCTATAAAGGCAAAAAATAACATCTTCAGCTATGAGGTGAACATCTTCAGCTATGGTATTTGTTTGGGTGGTGCTCTTTTTAGATATGTGTAGGTAGGAGTATTGCACATTATACAATACTGTATTAAATTTACATATTGTATTATTCACTTTTTATATAATTATATCAACATGATTGCTACTTCTAACAAATACATGGTGTAGCTATATTACTCATCTACAATTCCGTGTTACATTTTGATTTGATACCATTTTCATTCATTTATTAAATGGTATTTATTGAGCACTTACTATGTGAAAGGCACTGCACTAAGCATTTGGGAGAATACAGTAGAACAACAAACAATAAACTAGCGGTTTGATGATGTTACCACCATCAATACTGGGCTGTGGTGGCATGGGTTGGAACCAGTCTGCGGCCCGTAAGGGTGGGTTCAATAAGGCCCCAGATACCCAGCCTGTACCAGAGCAAACAGGGACATTCAGACATAATGGGCAAAGGAGGATCCAATAAAAGAAAGAAAAGGACCACCTCGTTGACACGGGAAGCAGCATGGCCTAGTGGATAGAGAACGGGCCTAGGAGTTAGAAGGACCTGGGTTCTAATACCAGCTCTGCCCCTTATCTGCTGTGTGACATTGGACAAGTCATTTCACTTCTCCAGAACTAAACGTGCTGCAAGCCTGAAAACTGCCAAGTACAACATCCCATGAAGTTTATTTACAAAGGGCAGAGAAATATCCCCTTCTCTTTTCCATCTTCTTTTCTGACAAGAATTTTTCTCCCTCATATTTTTCAGATATCAATCCATAAAACATAAAATTGAAAACTTCTTAAATATCATAATACAAATTAAAATCTTAACCCATGTTGCAAAATGAACAAAGGTACATTTTAGTTTAACTTCAGAAACAAAAATGCTTTCACTCTTTCTCAAGATCTTCCAAAACCCAAATTCAATGACTGGTTTCTCAAAGGAAACTTCGGTTTTATCTCTTCAGTTGGTGTTACTCCAGTCTTCCCCAATACCCAACCTTTCCCTTCCATCCCGATGACCAGTCAACTTGTAGGTTCCACAGTTAATTTAAATGCAGTTGATGTAGTTACAGCAATATAGCTGCTAGAGGTGCTCACTTCAGCACCCAAGCCAAAACTATCAGCTTTACATTAGAAAATTATCCGTATTAGGCCCCAAATTACAGTTTTTAATCTCAATTATTTGGATATTTTAGGTAACAAAATGTTTTTGGTTTGAAATATCCAGATAATTGAGGCCGGAGTAGAGGTTTCCTTGAAAATAATAATTGAAATTATCAAATTATTCTATTATCGTCAAGTCATTTTCAGCTTCTGCGGCTTGAAGGTGCCTGAAAATAAGTCAGTTATGATCTCCTACACAATTCACATAAAATGGTTTCCAAATGCCTTGCTCTTAAATGAGAACTTCAACTCACATGGACGAGTTGACTTATATTGGTTTAATTTCTTTGAAGACATATTTCTCCCAGGATGGAATTTTCTCTCTCTAAAAGCCGAATGGAGAAATATATAAAATACTTGGTGTTCTCTTTGACTCCAGGATGGAGTTTTCTCTCTCTAAAAGCCTTTAAGTGAAAACAGAGAAAATATGAAATACTTTCCTTGGAAATGTACTCAAAGCCTATATTTAATCAAGCAGGCCATTAAAATCATTGCAGCTATTACTGCTTATTACAACTTTCAATATAGTTGTACCAGCACATTTTCCAGAGAATATAATCTTATTTAAATTGTTTTAAATACACTGAATTTCTACTTTATTTTTTTATTTGGGGCTTTTAATCTATTACCTGGTATTCTGATTTTCCTTCATCTTAAATATTAAAAATTATTCTGACACTATCAAAATCTGTTTAAAACAAACTATTTAAAACTGAACTTCAAGGGTAATATGTTTGAGAAAATATTTTCTAAAATATCCCCACTTGTGTGATCACTAATGGAGAGACTAATGGTGTTGGTTCAGGGAGAAGTTGTCAAATATATGTGGGAATTTAAAAGCCCAGAAGAGTACATGTAGTAAAATCCCCAAATAGGAAAATTAAAGACCCTTATTGTGACTGTTGGTCTTAAGGGTTGCATCAAGAGAAGCAGCATGGCTCAGTGGAAAGAGCCCAGGCTTTGGAGTCAGAGGTCATGTGTTCAAATCCCTCTTCCTCCAATTCATTCATTCATTCAATCGTATTTATTGAGCGCTTACTGTGTGCAGAGCACTGTACTAAGCGCTTGAGAAGTACAAGTCGGCAACATATAGAGATGGTTCCTGCCCAACAATGGGCTCACAGTCTAGAAGATGGGCTCACAGTTGTCAGCTGTGTGACTTTGGGCAAGTCACTTCACTTCTCTGGGTCTCATTTCCCTCATCTGTAAAATGGGGATGAAGACTGTGAGCCGTCCGTGGGACAACTTGATCACCCTGTATCCCCCCCCAGCGCTTAGAACAGTGCTCACACATAGTAAGCATTTAACAAATACCACTATTATTATCCTAAAAATACATTATGGGGGTGGTGAAATTCCCCTAGATTTTCAGGCCTTTCTTCTCCCCTCTTGTTCTCTTTCCAGGAATGGGGAGGGCTACGAGCAAGGGATTGGTGATAAGAGAAACAAGCCTCAATTGCATCTGTCTCGCTGCCAGCCCCTTGCCCAAATCCTCCCTCTGGCATGGAGCTCTCCCCCACTTCATATCTGACAGTCCATAGCTCTCTCCAACTTCAAAGTCCCCCTAAAATACTCCAAGAGCCTTCCCTAGGTCCTCATTTCCCGACTCTAATCTCTCTCCCCTCTAAATCATTTTCAAACTTGGGTCTGTACTCCTGAAGCACTTTTTCATCTCACCCATAGCACTGAAATTCATTTTAATGTCTAGCTCCTGCTCTAGTCTATAAATCCTTTGTGGGAAGGCATCATGCCTACCAACTCTATTGTACTGTGTACTTTCCCAAGCACTTAGTACAGTGCTCTGCCTACAGTGAATGCTCAATAAATTCTACTAATTGATTTTATGGTCTAGGCTTTTCCCACCAATTTTTCTGACAGGAATAAAGTGGCCTTTTCCTCATTTCTGAGAGCAAATCTTTAAGGAGGTTAAAGTTAAGACTCTGTCCCAAAAGTTTATTTTTTATGAGATCAAAATGCATTCCTACGCAGCATTTGCAGTGACAAAAAAAAGGTGTTTCCTCTTTTACTTCCTCTCATCCTCCTAAGAACACAAATACAAGAAACATTGGACTTACATCACACAGAATCATCTCACTTACCATTTTGGCTGTCTATATTCTCTCTTCCCTGAAACACCAGTGTGACTTCTCTTTCCAGTCACCTTATGAATGATTATTCTAGAGCCTGAAAGAGGTGAAAAAAGGTAACAGTAAGATGCTTCACCCAACAATTCTGAATAGTTCATAAGGCTAGTGACAGAAAGCAGGGGTAGAGGTAGGGCAGACAGGTCTATCTTCAGATGGTAAGCAAGAGGGGTAGCCTCTGTCAGAGGTCATCTCTGTGGGTCAGATAATTTAAAGGAGGAATGCTTTAATTGGAGGAATTCAAATAACAAATGTGTTGCCCAGTAGATGAAAAGACAGAGTTTTTGCACTCTGAAAATCATTAAGAAAAGCTGGAGAAATATATCTGACTTCTTACCTGGAAAATACACTAGTTAAGATCATAGTTAGTTAACTAATATGTAGCTTATTCTCAATAATAAAGACATTTTAACATTTTTCCCAAGTAAGCAACTTACTTTGAAAATACAATTTTAAGAAGACTATGCTGTGACATGTATTTTATCTCATTTTTAATTTTAAAATATTAAATATTGTTTTAAATATATTTATCATATAGATACATTTCTCTCTTCTGAAACACTACCTTCAATTTACATGGGGTACCCACTGGGGAAGAAATGATTAACACTGTTTTAATTTTCCAAGGGAATTATTTTCAAAACAGGTTAAAATCATAAGAGTGTAAGAAACTGTACTAAGGAAAAAAAGTAAAACTCTAAGGCATGAAAAGAAGTTTATGAAATTTCTTTTGACTTGTGCCACCTTGACAAAATGTCCTTAGTATAAATCCACCTCTTTCATTCTCCTTCTCTATGCTGGCCTCTCTAGAAATACGTGACCAGGGTAAATGCTTTATAAATAAAATGCTATACTGCATGAGATAGTTAAATTTCAAATTGTGTATAATAAAGCCCATTCAAAATATGTCACCAGGAAGAGGAGTGATTTTTTTGTAAAAAAGCACATTTCTGAGCATCTGGGCTATTTTCAAAAAATTATGATGCTCATTAGCAAACACCCCAGAATTCAGTGACAAATCACCAGCATTACATAGTCCACCTGTCTCTGCAAAAAAGAGTGGGTAGCAGTTGGTATTAAATGATTACATAAATATCATTCCCAAATAGGAAAGAATTACAAAAAGTTTAAAAATATCCACAGAAGGACCCGAAAAAGCCATCCTAAAGAGGGCTTTCTATTGCATTTTTCAAATAAACACATTCTTTTGAATGGTCTTAAGACATTAAATCTTGATGTAGTGTTTTCCATCTTATTAAATGTTAATAAAAAGCTTTCTTGCTCAAAGGCAAGAAACAGCTCATTTGGAATGATCCATTAATCCCTAAACTATGCCTATAAATGAAGTGGTTTCTAAAGTATTAAAGCTATTACCATCTCTGCCCAAAACCCAAATCTTTATATTCCTCCGTGAAAGATTCAGCCATTCCAAGGCAGAATGTTTTAACATTATTTTAGGATGCTTCTGAATAGACCAAATCCAAAGGAGATGGACTGTCCCCTCCCAAACCGAAGGAAGATAATGAGAAAGCACAGAGCCAGAAAGAAATAAAGTAGTAAACTTCTGGAATCTCAGCTGGAAAAAAAAAGAGAAACAAAACTTTGGTAAACTTTCATTTGCAACAATTCTACAAATAATTTTCAAGAATCGTTCTCTATCTCTGCTCCCCTCTTCCCCACCAAAAATCAGATTTTAGATTTCCAGGAGACCTTAATTTTGATTCTGAGATATTATTCTTCAGGGGTGACTCCTACTCTACAGCCTAATAATACTTATGCCAAATGATTGGGAGACAATGAGTATTCGACTGACCCACAGTCCAGTCAGTTCTCCCGAAGAAGAACGCATGGACATCTGTGGGCCTGGACGTGAGTGAACCTGCAATCTAGTCCTACCTACACCAGGTGCCTGCTGGGTGGACTTGGTAATAATAATAATATAATAATAATGGCATTTGTTAAGCGCTTACTATGTGCCAAGCACTGTTCTAAGTGCTGGGAGGGATACAAGGTAATGAGGTTGTCCCACATGGGGCTCACAGTCTTAATCCCCATTTTACAGGAGAGGGAACGGAGGCACAGAGAAGTTAAGTGACTTGCCCAAAGTCACACAGCAGTTATGTCTCTTGTTGACTCCATGCCTCAGTTTCCTGTAAAATGAGGATTCAATAATTGTTCTTTGTCCTATTTAGACTGAACCCCATGTGGGACAGGGACTGTGCCAGACTCGATTATCTACCTCAGTGCTTAGTACAGCGCCTGACACATAGTAAGCACCTAACAAATATCACCATTATAATTATTAACCTCACATTCCAGAAAACTCACATTGTACTATGCCATCCATGTCTGCTGTTGTATAAATGCACAACTATGTCTCCCAATGTCAAAAGGTGGTGTAGCCTGATACACACACATTGATTTATTGAGCACTTACTTTGTGCAGAGCACTGTACTAAATACTTTGGAGATTACAGTACAATACCACACATGTGGTCAGAAAACAACTCCCCAATTCCTTCATACACATTAGAGAAGCAGCGTGGATTAGTGGAAAGAGCACAGGCTTGGGAGTCAGAGGTTGTGGGTTCTAATCCTGGCAAAGAGCACAGGCTTGGGAGTCAGATGTCATGGGTTCTAACACCGGCTCCACCACATGCCAGCTATGCGACTTTGGGAAAGTCACAACTCCTCTGTGCCTCAGTTACCTCATCTGTAAAATGAGGATTAAGACTGTGAGCCCCACGTGGGACAACCTGATAACCTTGTATCTATCCCAGCACTTAGAACAGTGCTCGGCACATAGTAAGTGCTTAACGAATACCATTATTATTATTATAGCAGAATTGACTGTCCAAAAAATTATTTACCTAATTATTGAGAGCCAATGTATGGTAAACAAAAAGCCACCAATCCATTTGCTCACTCAACTCACCTCTTTCCAGGTAAAATAAAACAAACATTCAAGCCCAGTACTTTCTGAATTACCAAAAGTTCTAGGGAACACTGTACTAGCTCTACTAAGTCAAGCATTGAGAAGAGATAATAGTACACTCTACTTGTAAAGGAAAAGGGGGACAAATTACTGTTTTCCCGAGGGTTCCCCATCGCCTCATATAAGACTTTTAAAGGAAAAATTGAAGGGTCCAAAACATCCACCTTAGCCAAAGAGAAGCACAGGCCCACTGAATGTTTAGGGGAGCTGGTCTGACAGGTCTCCTCACCTGAGTTGAGTTGCTACCACGTGATTTTCTTCAGCTGTGCCAGCCCTTCAGCCCCCTCCCCCCATGTAATAGAAGATTACTTCTAATTCACTTTTCAAATGATGAAATAAACATTTTTCCCAGCATTTTCAAACAGCTTCTTTATTGACCTAATAATGATAGTTAGGACCATTATTGTATTTATTGAGTACTCAGCATGTCCCCCAGAACAGTGATAAGTACTGGAATAGATAACATAATAAGATCAGAGTTCTTATTCCCCATGGGGCTCACAAACTAAGTTGGAAAAACAGGTTTTATCAGTAACAGATGAGGAAACTGTATATATGTATATATGTTTGTACATATGTATTACTCTATTTATTTATTTTACTTGTACATATCTATTCTATTTATTTTATAATGTTAGTATGTTTGGTTTTGTTCTCTGTCTCCCCCTTTAAACTGTGAGCCCACTGTTGGGTAGGGACTGTCTCTATATGTTGCCAACTTGTACTTCCCAAGCGCTTAGTACAGTGCTCTGCACACAGTAAGTGCTCAATAAATATGATTGATTGATTGAAACGGAGACCTAAGGAGATTAAGTGACTGTCCCAAAAGTCGCACAGCAGGATAATTTGATTGATTACTTATTGAACCCATACTGTATTCCAAAGGATTACCGGAGTAAAATAGAATTGATAGATATGGGCCTTGCCCCAGTATCATTAGGAGTGTGAACATGTAGAATATTCGGATTTAAGAGTGGAAAGGAATGTGTGAATGTGTCCCCCTCGTGTTTGTGTGCATAAAATGGAGGGTGTTCTGGGAACGATGAATAGTTGATATTTGAGGTGATGCCTATTGAAAAGTTATGTATATGGAAGTGGGTGCAGCAGGAATGAGGAACGATTGTAAAATGGAAAAGACTGAGAGGTTTGAAGGAAAGGCCCGAAGGGTTTTCTCCAAAAATAAAACAATGGGGGAATGAATGTAGCGAGAGGGAATCCCTATGTCTCAGGAAAGAATGAAAATGTTGAAGAAAGATTTAGGTATTTGTAATGAACGGGAGGGGCGAAAATTGAAATCCCTGTTTGATATTCCAGCTCTGCCACTTGTCTGCTGTGTGGCCTTAGGCAAGTCACTTCACTTCTCTGAGCCTCAATTAACTCATCTGTAAAATGGGGATTAAGACTGTGAACCCCAGGTGGGATAGGGACTGTGTCCAACCCGATTTGCTTGTATCCACCCCAGCGCTTAGTATAGTGCCTGGCACACAGTAAGCGTTTAACAAATACCACAATTATTATTGTTATCATCATTATTATTATTATTAGGGGGAATTGGTTGTACCCCACTGTCGGTGTGAAGGTGTGTTTGGTATGAGTTGCGTTTGAATGTATTGGCCAGTGTTGTGAAAACGTGTATTGCGCATTGCAAAGAGAAATTCCTAGCTGAATTTGGGTAGCTCCACAGGTTGACAGTCATTTTACTGGCCTGGTGTTTTCAATTCTTTTCCTTTCGCTCAGCTATTCATGAAATCACCTTGTTATTTGCAGGAAATCTGCAGTTAAGGCCTAGGGGTAGGAAACTTAACCAACGTGCCTTCAGGGCCGAAGCTATCAGTTTATAAGATCAAAAGGAAATTCCTTTGAGAGAAAATACCTCCCTCAAGTAAATAGTTGCCCTCCTCAATCTAAGGCATCTCCCTCTAGCAAATAGTTAAGTGTGAAACCACAGGGGAGGTAATTGGGAGAGAATTTGCCGTTGCTTTCCCAAGCTAGAAATAACTTAAGGGGTGGTGCTTCAATCACTATATCTGAAATTCTACTGCACTAGATTTTGCTAAATTGGTAAAAGAGAAAAGAGACATATAAGCAAACCAAATATAAACCGTCATCTTGATATATATATGTGTGTGTATATATATATATATGTGTGTATATATATATATATATATATATACTTGGCTGGTATAAATGTGATGGTTTGAATAAGAAGCAGTGTGGCTTAGTGGAAAGAGTTCAGGCTTGGAAGTCAGAGGTTGTGCGTTCTAATCCTGATATGCCACTTAATAATGATGATGGTATTTTTTACGAACTTACTACGTGTCAAGAGCTGTATTACCGCAGGGGTAGATACTATGTAATCAGGTTGTCCCACGTGGGGCTCACAATCTTAATCCCCATTTTACAGATGAGGTAACAGGCACAGAGAAGTTAAGTGACTTGTCCAAGGTCACACAGCAGACAAGTGGTGGAGACGGGATTAGAACCCACCACCTCTGACTCACAGGCCCATGCTCTTATCAACTGTATGACTTTGGGCAAGTCACTTAACTTCTCTGTGCCTCAGTTACCTCATCAGTAAAATAGGGATTAAGACTGTGAGCCCCACGTGGGACAACTTGATTACCTTATATCTACTCCAGCACTTAGAACAGTACTTGGCACATAGTAACCACTTAGTATCATTATTATTATTGTTATTATAACCTCGATCTCCTGACTTCCAGGCAAATTCTCTTTCCACTAGTTCACACTGCCTTCCCTTAATAATTTAGGTAGAATTTAAATGGGCAAATGCAAGGAACCAAATTCATATCTCAGATGAGTCTGAGTTTTTCTCTAGACTGTAAGCTCATTGTGGACAAGGAATGTGTCTATTTAGTATTATATTGTACTCTCCCAAGTGCTTAGTTACAGTGCTCTGCACAGAGTAAGTAGTCAATAAATACAATTGAGTGAGTGAACACTGAATTTGTACAACACTGATCTTTCACATTTTATTCTCACAATAGCCTTAGGACGTAATAATAATAATAATTTTGGTATTTGTAAAGCACTTACTATGTGCAGGAACTGTACTAAGAACTGGGGTGGATACAAGCAAATTGGGTTGGACACAGTCCCTGTCCCATATGGAGCTCCCAGTTTCAATCTCCATTTTACAGATTTGGTAACTGAAGCCCAGGAAGTGAAGTGACTTGCCTAAGGTCACAAAGTGAACAAGAGAACAATCTCTCCTCATATCCTGACTGGATTACTGCATCACTCATTCATTCATTCATTCACTCGTATTTATTGAGCACTTACTGTGTGCTGAGCACTGTACTAAGCGCTTGGGAAGTACAAGTTGGCAACATATAGAGACGGTCCCTACCCAACAGTGGGCTTACAGTTTAGAAGGGGGAGACAGAGAACAAAACAAAACATATTAACAAAATAAAATAATCGTTGCGGTATTGTATCCACAGAGTTTTCTTGGTAAAAATACAGAAGTGGTTTACCATTGCCTTCGAGACAGACAAGAAGGGGGAGACAGACAAAGAAGGGAGAGACAGACAAGTATGAACAAACATACATTAGTATGAACAAATCAGTAATTTATAATATAAAGTTTAACGATATGTACATAAATGCTGTGGGACTCCTCCCCCTCCCCATCCCCTCCACTTTACCTCCTTCCCCTCCCCACAGCACCTCTATATATGTATATATGTTTGTACATATTTATTACTCTATTAATTTTATTTGTACATATTTATTCTATTTATTTTATTTTGTTAATATGTTTTGTTTTGTTCTCTGTCTCCCCCTTCTAGACTGTGAGCCCATTGTTGGGTAGGGATCGTCTCTATATGTTGCCAACTTGTACTTCCCAAGTGCTTAGTACAGTGCTCTGCACACAGTAAGCGCTCAATAAATATGATTGAATGAATGAAGTGTGGGCTAAATATCAAAATTCCAAAGGTCATGAATCCAAATACTTAGATGATGCAGACGGTAGAGCAAGTTGGGGGAAATGGGCTTAATTGGGGAAGGCCTCTTAATCCTGATTCTGCCTCTTGTCTGCTGTGCAACCTTGGTCAAGTCATTCAACTTCTCCTTGCCTCTGTTGGCTCAAAAATGCAGATTAAAAGTGTGAGCTCCATGTGGGACATGGACTGTGTCCAACCTGATTATCTTGTATCTATCTACCCCAGCACCTAGCACAGTGCCTGGTACATAGCAAGCACTTAATACCATAAAAAAGTCAGAATGTTCAAGTGGAATTTGAGTAATAATAATAATAATAATGTTGGTATTTGTTAAGCGCTTACTATGTGCAAAGCACTGTTCTAAGCACTGGGGGGGATACAAGATAATCAAGGTTGTCCATGTGGGGCTCGCAGTCTTAATCCCCATTTTACAGATGAGGGAACTGAGGCCCAGAGAAGTTAAGTGACTTGCCCAAAGTCACACAGCTGCCAATTGGCCGAGCCAGGATTTGAACCCATGACCTCTGACTCCAAAGCTCAGACTCTTTCCACTGAGCCACGTTGCTTCATAATAATGATGGCATTTCTTAAGCGCTTACTATGTGCAAAGCACCGTTCCAAGCACTGGGGAGCTCACAAGGTGAATAGTTTGTCCCACAGGGGACTCACAATCTCCCAACTTCCTGCCTCTCCCTGCTTCAGTCTACACTCTGCTGCCCGGATTATCTTTATGTAGAAATGCCCTGGGCATGTCACCCTACCTCCTAAAAAATTTCCAGTGGCTGTCTATCAACCTCTGCATCAAACAAAAACTCCTCACTATTGGCTCTCTATCACCCTGCCCCCTCCTACCTCACCTTCCTTCTACAGCCCAGCCTGCACACTCCGCTCCTCTGCCGCTAACCTCCTCACAGCGCATCGATCTCGCCTGTCCCAGTGTCGACCCCTAGCCCATGTCCTACCTCTGGCCTGGAATGCCCTCCCTCCTCTCGTCCTCCAAACTAGCTCTCTTCCCCCCTTCAAAGCCCTACTGAGAGCTCACCTCATCCAGGAGGCCTTCCCAGACTGAGCTCCGCCTTTTCCTCTGCTCTTCCTCCCCTCCCCATCGCCCCTATTCCCTCTCTCTACTCTACCACAGCACTTGTGTATATTTGTACATATTTTTCATTCTATTTATATTATTAATGATGTATATATATCTATAATTCTATTTTTCTATTTTGATGTTATTGATGCTATTGTTTTGTTTTGTTGTCTGTCTTGCAGGAGGCTTCTAGACTGTAAGCCAGTTGTTGGGTAGGGATTGTCTCTGTTGTCGAATTGTACTTTCCAAGCACTTAGTACAATGCTCTGCACACAGTAAGCACTCAGTAAATATGACTGAATGAATGAATGAATGAAAGTAGCAGAGCTGGGATTAGAACCCATGATTTTCTGATTCCCAGGCCCATGATCTATCTACTAGGCCATGCTGCTTGATGTAGGAAGAGACCACAATTTTTTTCCCTATTTTACAGAGGAGAATGAGACAGAGGTCCAGAGAGGTTAGGTGCCTTATTCTACATTACAGAGCAGCTTCTGGCAGAGATGGGAATAGAACCCAGGCCTCCTGATACCCACACCTATAACGTGTCCACCAACCTTCACTGCCTCCCAGTGATGGACATTCTCCTAACAAAAAAACACAACGCCACAAATAAGGGATAGCTGAACTATCTCTTGGGCACAGTGAATGTATTAGCAGTGCAGTATATTATTTTTAAAATTTAGCATAACACCAAGATGTATTAACATACATGATGTATTAAAATGCATGACATGCTGGGGCCAAGAAAACAATTCTTCCATTTAATGCTTTAATAAGGGTCACACCCGTCCAGAATAGTTTCTAGTTTAGGATCATTACACTTTTAAAAGGCTGGGGATACAATAAAGATCCAGAGAAGGGTTTCAAAAAAAAAAATGAAGTAAGGGTTGTGAAATGTTTTATTGAGGAAATCAAAAGAATTAGCCTTGTTTAGCCTAGAGAAGAAAGGTAAAGAGTGACTTAAGATCTTCAAGTATAAGAATATCCGTTGGTCTCCAGGTCTACCAAGATCAAAAGAGCAGGGCATGGAGTTATCACACAAATTATGTTGTTTGGATATAAGAACTTATTTACTATTAGTATAATGTTACAGTTTGTAGAGTTCCACCTTTGGAACATTTTCAGAAAGACAACAATCGTCTTTACTGGACTATTCAATCATTCCTCTGTCCAAGGGAAGGGGACTGGAACTGATGACCTTTTGATGTCTTTCCTAGCCCTGTGAGTCACATTAGTGGAAAGTTAATTGGCAGAATTTGTGCTAACATAACAGATATGATTCTTACATGTGCATAATGAGGTAAAGTGGGCTCACACATATGTGTATATTATTATTATGGTATTTGTTAAGTGTTTGCTATATGCCAGGCACTCTGCTAAACTCTGGAGTGGATACAAACAAATTGGGTTTGATACAGTCCCTTTATCACATGGGGCTCACAGTCTCAACCCCCGTTTTACATATGAGGTCATTGAGGCCCAGAGAAATGAAGTGCCTTACCCAAGGTCACCCAGCAGACAAGTGGCAGAGCCAGAATTAGAACCCAAGACCTCTGACTCTCAAGCCCATGCTCTTTCTACTAAGCCACGCTGCTTCTCCAGTACCCTTCTTCGTTGCTTTTGCCCATTAGTAGGGTATTCATATATACAAATGGAAACGCAAAAAGAAAGCCTTATTACTAGCTGCCATACAACTGGAAGAAGGACTTCTTTAGGCAGTCAGCAGATTCACTTCAAACAGTCAATCAATCACTGGTATATATTGAGTGCTTACTGTGTGCAGACCACTGTACTACTAAAGCCTTGGGAACATAAAATACAGTTGTGTTGGTAATAATAATGACAAAGATGGTATTTATTAAATGCCTACTATATGCACTAAGTGCTGGGATGGATATAAGCAAATTGAGTTGGACACAGTCCCTGTTTCACTCACAGTCTCACAGTCTCACAGGGCTCACAGTCTCAATTCCCATTTTCTGGATGAGGTAACTGAGGCCCAGAGAAGTGATATGACTTGCCCAATGTCACCCAGCAGAAAAGTGGCAGAGCCAGGATTGGAACCCATGACCTTCCGACTCCCAGGCCTGTTAAATACCTTCCCCTCCCTTCTCAAGAACAGTATTTGGTCCCCAGTAGAGCCAGATATGACTCTTGAGTCTTAGGCTGTCAAACTTGGCACAGAGGAAGTAGGCCCGAAGGCTCATCTCAAACATGAGCCACTCTACATTTGCTCCCCCGTGAACCCCAAACCAAAAGAGAAGAAGTGTGGCCTAGTGGAAAGAGCCTGCATGGGGCTTGCAGTTAGAGGACTTGGGTTCTAATCCTGACTCTACCAATCACTTGCTGTGTGGCCACACTATCCTCTCTCATGAGGAGTTTATAGTATAGAAGGGGAGAAAGACATTGAAATAAATTTCAGATAGGGGAAACAGCAGAGTGTAAGGATATTCACATAAGTACTGTGGGGCTGGGGATAGAGTGAATATCAGTTTCTTAACGGGTACAGATCCAAGTACATAGGTGATAAAGAGGAAAAGCATATACCTGAAATGAGGACTAAGTCAGGGAAGGTCTTTTGGTGGAGATGGGATGTTAGAAGGATTTTGAAGGTGGGATGAGTGGGAGTCTGTTGGATATGAAGGGGAAGGGAAGTTCCAGAACAGAGGGAGCATATGAGCAAGGGGTTGGAGGCAAGACAGATAAGATCGTGAAACAGTGTATAGGCTGGCATTAGAGTGAAGTGGGTGGGCTGGGTTTTTAGGTAGGAGGAAAGGTAGGAGGGAGAGAGTTTATTGAGTGCCTCAAAGTCAATGGTAAGGAGTTTTTCTTGATGCAGAGGTAGACGGACATCACTGGAGGTTTTTCAGTAGAGGGGAGACATCCGCCAATCAATAAATATGATTGATTGATAATATTATTACTTTTGGGGATTTACATATGATGCAAATGGCATAACCAATAGACACCCAAATCTACATCTCCAGCCCTGCAGTCCTCCTGCCTTCACATTTCCTCCTGCCTCCAAGACATCTCTATTTGGATGTCCTCCCGTCACCTCAAACTTAATATGGCTAAAACTGAACTTCTTATCTTCCTACCCAAACCCTGTCCTCCTGCTCACTTTCTCATCACTGTTGATGGCACCACCATACTTCCTGTCTCACAAGCCCATAACCTTGGCATTATCCTTGACTCCTCTCTCTCGTTCTACTCACATATTCAAACCATCACCAAATCCTGTCAGTTCTTCCATCACAACATCACCAAAAACTGCCCCTTCTTCTCCATCCAAACAGCTACTACACTGATGCAAACACTTATCCTATCCCGCCTTGATTATTGTATTAATACTACAATAAGCCACCTTGTGACCTCCCTGTCTCCTCCCTCTTCCCACTCCAGTCCATACTCCATTCTTCTGCCTGAACGATTTTCCTTCAAAAATGTTCCTTGTTTCCCCCCTCCACAAGAAACTCCTGCGGTTGCCCAACCACCTCCACATCAAACAAAAACTCCTCACCATTGCCTTTAAAGTACTTAATCACTTTGCCACCTCCTACTTCACCTTGCTACTCTCTTACTACATCCCAGCCCGCACACACTTCATTCCTCTAATGCTAATCTTCTCACTGAACCTCGATATCACCAAGCTCACGGCCAAACTCTCACCCACATCCTACCTCTGGCCTGGAATGCCCTCCTTCCTCATATCAGAAAGATAATTTCTCTTCCGCACTTCAAAACCTTATAGAAGGCACATCTCCTTCAAGAAGCCTTCCTTGACTAAGCACTCCTCTGCTCTTCTCCCACTTCCTTCTGCACCACTTTTACTTGCTCCTTCATTCATCCTCCCTCCCACCCCACAAAACATATATCTATCTATATTTAATATGTTTATTTATTTATTATTTTATATTTATTTATTTGTATTAATGTCTGTCTCCCCCCAGACTGTGTGCTCACTGTGAGCAGGAATGTGTTTGTTTGTTGTTATAATATACTTTCCCAAATGCTTAGTACAGTGCTTTGCACAAAGTGCTCAATAAATATGATTGATTGAATGAACGAATGAATAAAATAAACAGCATTTGCTACTCCTAGATGCTGGATAGAACGCTTTGCAAAGGACATTAAAATCCTACCTGGTGCTTAAGGTTCTTGGCATCCCTTTCTTTATCCTTTTCTTCATTGCCAAAGTAAACATGACGATATTGCCAACAAGAAAAAGCTAAGTAGGCTTTACTAAAATGTCATACCCCCTGTGGCTAATAACAACCCCTATTTGAGGTTGATGAAATTTTGCTCTTGACAATTATACAAACCTATTTGTATATCAAGATGAAAAACTTTTATGTAATCAACTACTTTTCATCCAGATTTAGAAAAAAGTTTTATAAAACTATATAATCATCTATTGAAGACAGAAGTGTTAGATAAAAGGAAAAATTTCCTGAGTGTTTTGTGGTTCAAAAAATTCTATATAATCATCCACTTTTCATCTTTATTTCCTAAAAAAAGTTTGTTAAAAGTATATAATCATCCCCTGAGGAAAGAAGTGTTAGATAAAAGCAAAAATGTACTCTCAGGGTTATTTATTTTATTTTTTTTACAGGAATGGGCTTCAGGCAAGTTTTATGGCAACTCCTTCCCTGGAGGTTTTAAAGAATAAGATAGATGAAGATCTTTCAAAGATTGTTTAGGTACAGTTTTGTCTAAAGGCATGGTACTCAAAATGATAGGTTTGGTTCAAAATAGTTCTACTTTCATGACTAGAGATTTAACCAAATTCCTTTTCAATTAGCAGTGCAATCCAAATCTTCTCCTTAGTGGATTTGTTTTCAAAATCTAATGCTAAACTTCTCACTGTGCCTCAATCTCACTTATCTCACCGCCAAACCCTTACCCATGTCCTACCTCTGGCCTGGAACATCCTCACTCCTCAAATCTGACTGACAATTACTCTCCCTGCCCTCAAAACCTTATTGAAGGCACATCTCCAGGAGGCCTTCCCCGACTAAGTCCCCTGACTTTCCTCTTCTCCCACTCCCTTCTACATTGCCCTGACTTGCTCCCTTTGTTCTTCTCCCATCCCAGCCCCACAGCACTTAAGTATACATCTGTAGTTTATTTATTTATATTAATGTCTGTCTCCTCCACTGAAGACTGTAAGCTCGATGTGGACAGGAAATGTGTGGACAGGTTTCACCTAGGCCAAATGTCTCTCCCCTTCTGCAATCTCACTTCCTCTTACCTGCAAGACACATATATATGGATATCTTCTTCCTAAAATGTTGTTTGGCACATCTCATCCTCCTCAAAAACATCCAGTGGTTACCCATTTCTTTTCACATCAAATGCAAACTCCTGATCATTGCCTTTAAGGCACTATTTCATCTATCTCTTTTCCCTATCCACTCAGCTCCTCCTCTTCAAGAAACTCCAGAGGTTGCTCATCCACCTCTTCATCAAACAGTAAATCCTTACCATCAACTTTAAATCAATCAATCATATTTATTGAGCGCTTACTGTGTGCAGAGCACTGTACTAAGCACTTGGGAAGTACAAGTTGGCAACATATAGAGACAGTCCCTACTCCACAGTGGGCTAAGCACTCATTTATTTATTCATTCATTCAATCGTATTTATTGAGTGCTTACTGAGTGCAGAGCACTGTACTAAGCACTTGGAAAGTACAATTCAGCATCAGTTTGCCTCCTCCTACTTTTCCTCACTGATCTCCTACTACAGCTCAGCTCACTCCTTTAATGCCAGCTTGCTCACTAATCTATCTTGCTGCCAAACCCTTTCCCACATCCTCCTTCTGGCTTGGAACACCCTTCCCTTTCATAAATACACCAGACCACCACTCTCTCCACCTTCATAGCCTTATTAGGGTCACATCTCCTCCAAGAGCTCCCCCCGCCCCCTCAGCCCCACCAATTAAATCCTCTTTTCCCCTGACTCCCTCTCTCTTCCGCATCATCTATGTACTTGGACACTTGGAATTAACCCTACACTCATCCCCACAGAATTTATGCACATAACCATAATTCATTTATGTAGTGTCTGTCTCACTCTCTGTACTGAAAACTCCATAGTGTTGTACACTCCCAAGCATTTAGTTAAGTGTTCTGCATACAGTAAGTACTCAGTAGATCCTCAGAAGCAGCAAGCATGACATAACAGAAAGAACACAGGCCGGGAGTCAAAATGTTGTGGGTTCTAATCCCAGCTCCACCACTTGTCTGCTGTGTGACCTTGGGCAAATCACTTCACTTCACTGGGCCTCAGTTTCCTCATCTGTAAAATGGAGATTGAGACCGTGAGCCTCACGTGGCACAGGGAATGTGTTCAACGTGATTTGTTTGTATCCACCCCAGTGCTCAGTACAATGCCTGGTACAGAGTAAGTACTAAACAAATACCAGAATTGTTAATAAATACCTTTGAGTGAAGTGTTAACTACTCCTATGCCACTGCATCACCTTTGATAGCTTCACCACAGACTTGAAATAACAGCTAATACTAATTTCTATTTCTTTTAGAAAATAGAAAAATCCATTTATTAAAATCACTTAGACTGTGATTGCATCCAACATGATTGATTGTATCTACCCCAGTGCTTAGGTCAGTGCTGGACACATACTAAGTCCTCTTATCTCTCTGACTGTTCATTCTACATCTCCTCTGTGGGCTCCTCCACCCCCTCCCATCCCCTAACTGAAGGGGTTCCTCAAGGGTCAGTTCTTGACCCCCTTCTATTCCCCGTCTACAGTCACTCCCTTGGTGAACTCATTCACTCCCACGGCTTCAACTATCATTTCTACATGGATGATAAGTGGAAATCTTTATCTCCTCCCCTGTTCTCTCTCCCTCCCTCCAGGCTCTCAACTTCTACTCTCTACTTGGATGTCCTCCCGCCACCTAAAGCTCAACATGTCCAACACAGAGCTCCTTATCTTCCCTCCCAAACCCTGTCCTCTCCCTGACTTTCCTGTCACTGTGGCTGGCACTACCGTCTTTCCCATCTCACAAGCCTGCAACCTTGGTGTCATCCTTGACTCCGCTTTCTTATTTGTCCCACCTAACCACTCTGTCACCCAAACCTGCAGGTCTCACCTTCACAACATCGTCAAGATCTGCCCTTTCTTCTCCATCCAAACTGCTACCACATTAGTAGAGTCACTCATCCTATCCCAACTGTACTACTGCATTAGACTCCTTTCTGATCTCTCAACCTCCTGTCTCTCCTCACTTCAGTCTATACTTCACTCAGCTGCCTGGATTATCTGTCTATAGAAACATTCTGGGCATGTCACCCCTTCCTCAAAATCTCCAGTGGTTGCCTATCAACCTCCATTCCAAGCAAAAACTCCTCACTATGGGCTTCAAAGCTCTCGATCACCTTGTCCCCTCCTACCTAACCTCCCTCCTCTCCTTCTATACCCCAGCCCACACACTCTGCTCCTCTGGTGCTAACCTTCTCACTGTGCCTCATTCTTGCCTGTCCTGCTGTTGACCCCTGGCCCACATCCTACCTCTGGCTTGGAATGCCCTCCCTCCTCAAAACTGCCAAACAATCATAGTTCAAACCCTACTGAAAGCTCACCTCCTCCAAGAGGCTTTCCCAGACTAAGCTCCCCTTTTTCTCAGATCCCCCTCCCCTCCCCATCACCCTGACTCACTCCCTTTGCTCTACCCCCCCACCCCGCCCCACAGCACTTGGGTATATATGCACATATCTAAAATTCTATTAATTTATATTAATGTCTGTTTACTAGTTTTGATGTGTATATACCTATAATTCTATTTATTTGTATTGATGCTATTGATGCCTTTTTACTTGTTTTGATGTCTGTCTCCCACCTTCTAGACTTTAAGCCCACTGTGGGCAGGGATTGTCTCTATTACTGAATTGTACTTTTCAAGCGCTTAGTACAGCGCTCTGCACACAGCAAGTGCTCAATAAATACAATTGAATGAATGAATGAACAAATACCGCCATTATTATTCCTCTTTTTCTAAACACATCCGCCAACTAATGACCTTGCAGAATATCAGTTGACTTATTTCAACAAGAATAGTTTCAGAGATAAGTTCCTTCCCGAACTGAGTTGCCTTTTCCACCGATGACATATCTACAACATTTGGTAGAAAACCAGGTGTGATTATCTTGGCCTAAAGTTAATCACTGTCTAGCTACTTGGCAAAATTCCAACTTCTGCCTGGAACTACCAGAAATGGTGTCAAAGATATTTATGGTAGGCATTTTTAAATTTTCCTCACAATTCTCCCTTGAAATAGATCACTGGAGAAAACAACATGTGGCACTTAATGCACACTTTAAATGCCAAGGGGCACAGACACCTTAAGGTGAAGCCGGTTTTTGAAATAATTATACTACCCTGTCTAGTACATGCAGTCATATAGGCTCCTTCTACACTGCTTTTAAACCTGCCCATGTATGCCATACCCTAAAAATGCCCTCCCTTTACCTCCTGGCTCCCTCTAGTTATGGCCCTATCTCTGTCATACTATTCTTTTCCAAACTCCTTGAGTTGGTCGTCTACTTACTGTCTGCACTTGCTTGTCTCCAATTCTTCCCTCCCAACTCCTTTCAATCTAGCAGCTTTCACTCCACAGAAATGGCCCTCTCTAAAATCACTTAAAACGTCTCCTTGCCAAATCCCATGACATCTAGCAAGCTTTCTGTTGCTTTCACCACTGTGGACCACCTCCTTGTCCTGGAAACCTTATCTAATCTTAGCTTCATTGAAACTCTTCTCTCCTGGCTCCTCTCTTATCTTTCTGACCACTCCATCTCAGTCTCTTTCATTAGCTCTTCCTTTGTCTCCTACCCTCTAACAGTAGGAGTTTATCAAAGCTCAGTTCTGAGTCTCCTCCTATTCTCCATCTACACTCACTCCCTCGAAATATTCATTCATTCCCACAACTTCAACTATCATCTTTATGCACAGGAGTCTCAAATCTACCTCTGCAGCCCTGACCTCTCTCCTTCTCTCTAGTCTTGCATTTCCACCTGCCTTTAGACATTTCTACTTGGATGTTCCACCAATACCTCAAACCAAACCAGACTCCTCATCATTCCACCCAAACCCCGTCCTCCCCTTCCCTTACTCATCACTGTAAACGGCCCCACAATTCTCCTTGTCTCACAAACCCTTGACATTATCCTTGACTCATCTCTTTTATTCACTCCACACATTCAGTCTGTCACAAAATTTTGTCAGTTCTACATCCTCAACACTTCTAGAATCCACCCTTTCCTCTCCATCCAAAGTATTGCCTCACTGATCCAAGCACTCATCATTTCTCGCCTTGATTACTGCATCGGCTTCCTCGTCGACCTCCCTAACTCCCATCTCTCCTCTGTCTAGTCCATACTTCACTCTGCTGCCTGGATCGTTTTTCTAAAAAGACATTCAGGCCATATCTCCTCATGTCTCAAAACCCTCCAATGGTTGCCCATCCACCTCTGCATCAAACAGAAACTCCTTACCCTTGACTTTAAGGCATTCAACCAGCTCTCACCCTCCCATCTTGCCTTGCTGACCTCCTACTACAACCCAGCCACAAAATTCATCACCCTAACCCCAACCTATTCTCCGTACCTCTATTTCATCTGTCTCGCCGCTGACCCCCTTCCACACTCCCTCTCTTTATACCCAACAGTCCACCACTGTCCCCACCTTCAAAACCCTCCTAAAATCACATCACCTCCAAAAGGCCTTCCCTGAGTAACCCCTCATTTCCCCTATCTTCTGTCCTCACTGCATCGACTATGCACTTGACACTGGACCCCTTAAGCTCAGCCCCACAGCACTTATGTACATATCCATACACTCTGTCATTTCCCCTATCTGTAATTTAACATCTGTGTCCCCCTGTAGCTGGAAATTCCTTGTGGGCAGGGATCATGTCTACCAACTCTACTGTGTTGCACTTTCCTAAGTGCTTAGTGCAGTGCTCTGCATACAGAAAATCCTCAATAAATGCCATTTATTGATTGATTTTACAGATTGCTGATATACACTGATGAATTCCCTGATAAACCCTGATGGGGAAGCAACGTGGCTTAGTGGAAAGAGCACGGGCTTGGGAGTCAGAAGACATGGGTTCTAACCCTGGCTCTGCCACGTGTCTGTTGTGTGACCTTGGGCAAGTCCCTTAACTTCCCTGTGCCTCAGTTACCTCATCAGTAAAATGGGAATTAAAACTGTGAGCCCCACGTGGGACAACCTGATTACCTTGTATCTACCCCAGTGCTTCTAGACTGTGAGCCCATTGTTGGGTAGACATGTCTCTATATGTTGCCGACTTGTACTTCCCAAGTGCTTAGTACAGTGCTCTGCACAAAGTAAGCACTCAATAAATATGATTGAATGAATGAAATGCTTAGAACTGTGCTCAGCACATAGTAAGCACTTAATAAATACCATAATAATAACAACAATAATAATTCCTATAGTGGCATTTTAGCAATATTGAAGATTTTGGGATTCTATTTAAAACCAGATCATTACTAAACTGTATGGATACTGCCACAATTCTATAAGGTCTCCAAAACCTCAAGTAACCCGCTGATGATCATTACTCTATGGAGTTTCTAGGATGTTGAAATTTCAACCACAAAAAAATGATATGACATAAGCTCAATAGTCAGGCATTTGCAAGGGTAACCAGGACTTAGGGTAGGGGTGGCTTGTCATTTTTAAAGTTGTGGCACAATCCCTCTTCAGTGCCCTCATTTTTTTCTTACAATAGGGAGTCGTCATATTACCGCCTGGAACAACAGTTTTTATAAATAAACTCTCCCTTCTGTGTTGTCTATGCACCTGGATCTGTGCCCTCAAGCCATCTGGTATTCACACCACCCTCAGCTCCACAGCACTTTTAATAATAACGATGATGGCATTTATTAAGCGCTTACTATGTGCAAAGCATTGTTCTAAGCGCTGGGGAGGTTACAAAGTGATCAGGTTGTCCCACAGTGGGGCTCACAGTCTTAATCCCCATTTTACAGATGAGGGAACTGAGGCACAGAGAAGTTAAGTGACTTGTCCCAAGTCACACAACTGACAGTTGGCAGAGCCAGGATTCAAACCCATGACCTCTGACTCCAAAGCCCGGGCTCCTTCCACTGAGCCACACTGCATATCTCTAAATTATTCATTTATATCAATGTCTGTCTCCTTCTCTATACTGTAAATGTATAAAGGACATGGATGACAGTAAGATTAATTCATTCAATCATATTTATTGAGCGCTTACTGTATGCACAGCACTGTACTAAGCACTTGGGAAGTACAAATCAGCAACAAATAGAGATGGTCCCTACCCAACAACGGGCTCACAGTCTAGAAGGGGGAGACAGACAGCAAAACGAAACAAATAGCTGTCAATGCCATCAGAATAAATAGAATATATAGATGTATACACATGTATATATATATATATATTATACATAGCTATATACACATATACACATGTAGGATAAAACAGCTGTTCTACTTTGAGCTGAAATTGGAAAATCAAAAGCAAGGAGAACAGCGGAAACGTTTTAGGGAGACAGGAAAACCAAGCCTGCTTCTGTCTCTATTCTGCTTCTGGCACTCCAGTGTCTTTTTCTTTCTGCAGTATTTCCTATATCCTTTCCTAATGGAAAATTATATAGTATCTTTCCCTTTATTGTAGCTAATACAGAGGAAGCATGGCCTCAGTCTCTTTTGCAGGCTCCTCCTGCCCCTCCCATCCCCTTACTGTGGGGGTTCCCCAAGGTTCAGTGCTTGGTCTCCTTCTGTTCTCGATCTACACGCACTCCCTTGGTGACCTCATTCGCTCCCACGGCTTCAACTATCATCTCTACGCTGATGACACCCAGATCTACATCTCTGCCCCTGCTCTCTCCCCCTCTCTCCAGGCTCGCATCTCCTCCTGCCTTCAGGACATTTCCATCTGGATGTCTGCCCACCACCTAAAACTCAACATGTCCAAGACTGAACTCCTTGTCTTCCCTCCCAAACCCTGCCCTCTCCCTGACTTTCCCATCTCTGTTGACGGCACTACCATCCTTCCCGTCTCACAAGCCCGCAACCTTGGTGTCATCCTCGACTCTGTCTCTCATTCACCCCTCACATCCAAGCCATCACCAAAACCTGCTGGTCTCAGCTCCGCAACATTGCCAAGATCTGCCCTTTCCTCTCCATCCACACCGCTACCCTTCTCGTTCAAGCTCTCATCCTATCCTGTCTGCACTACTGCATTAGCCTTCTCTCTGATCTCCCATCCTCGTGTCTCTTTCCACTTCAATCCATACTTCATGTCGCTGCCCGGATTGTCTTTGTCCCGAAATGCTCTGGGCATGTTACTCCCCTCCTCAAAAATCTCCAGTGGCTACCAATCAATCTGTGTATCAGGCAGAAACTCCTCACCCTGGGCTTTAAGGCTGTCCATCATCTCGCCCCCTCCTACCTCACCTCCCTTCTGTCCTTCTACAGCCCACCCCGCACCCTCCGCTCCTCTGCTGCTAATCTCCTCACCGTACCTCGTTCTCACCTGTCCTGCCATCGACCCCCGGCCCACGTCATCCCCTGGGCCTGGAATGCCCTCCCTCTGCCCATCCGCCAAGCTAGCTCTCTTCCTCCCTTCAAGGCCCTACTGAGAGCTCACCTCCTCCAGGAGGCCTTCCCAGACTGAGCCCCTTCCTTCCTCTCCCCCTCGCCCCCCTTTCCATCCCCCCATCTTACTTCCTTCCCTTCCCCACAGCACCTGTTTATATGTATATATGTTTGTACATATTTGTTACTCTATTTATTTATTTATTTATTCATTTTACTTGTACATATCTATTCTATTTATTTTATTTTGTTAGTATGTTTGGTTTTGTTCTCTGTCTCCCCCTTTTAGACTGTGAGCCCACTGTTGGGTAGGGATTGTCTCTATATGTTGCCAACATGTACTTCCCAAGCACTTAGTACAGTGCTCTGCACACAGTAAGTGCTCAATAAATACGATTGATGATGATGATGATGATGATGATAGTGGACAGAGAACAGTCCTGTGAGTCAGGACCTGGGTTCTAATTCCAGTTCTGCCAATGGTCTGCTCTGTGACCTTGGAAAAGTCACTTCTCTGGGCCTCAGTTACCTCCTCTGTAAAATGGAGATTAAGATTGTGAGCCTCATGTGGGACATGGGCTGTGTCCAATCTAATTACCTTGTACCTACCCCAGTGGGTAGTACAGTGCCTGGCACATATTAAGTACCTAACAAATACCATAAAAATCTTAAAAAAGGTCTTGACACATTTTACATTATTACATTAACACTTACTTTAAATGCCTTAAACAGATCTAATTAGGATGTCAGGCAGTCTTCCAACTCTACTGATCCTTCCCTATTTTCTTCACTCTTGTTGCTGATATAATCATGTTTTCACCTGGACTTCAGCATGGTATGGATTATCCTTGCTTATCTTTGTTGCAGTCTTGTTCCATACTGGACTCACCTGAATTGCTGATTCTGACCTACAACAGACACAAAAATTTTCACAAGCAATTTCCCAGGAAAGTACTAAACACAGAGTGTCTATTAGTCAGGGAAAGATCTTCATTCAGACATGGACAACTAAAAGCCCTTGGCAATTCAAAAAGGCAGGAATGTAGTTCATAACTATCATTATTATTCAGTTTGACTTGTATCTGAAAGTGGACTAAATCTAAAAGAGTATAGAGTTATTGTTATGCTGAAGGCAGCACCAGATCTTGTATAGTTATTTTGAAACATTCAGACTTCTACCAGAGAAGCAGTGTGGTTTAGTGGAAAAAGCACGGGCTTTGGAGTAAGAGATCACAGGTTCAAATCCCAGCTCTGCCACTTGTCAGCTGTGTGACTTTGGGCAAGTCACTTAACTTCTCTGTGCCTCAGTGACCTCATCTGTAAAATGGGGATTAAGACTGTGAGCCCCAGGTGGGACAACCTGATCACCTTGTAACCTCCCCAGTGCTTAGAACAGTGTTTTGCACATAGTAAGCACTCAATAAATGCCATTATTATTATTACTATTATTATTACCAGTTGGGAAAAATAAGGCAATAAGCTTGATCAACATAGCACCAGTAGAAAGGACAAACACAGCTAAAAAAAGATACCTTGGAACTGGAGAAAAGGCAGAACACGGACAAAAATAGATCATTTTTCCAATGCTTTGTATACTGAATAAGATATGTATGATCCTGCCAGTTGGCTAGACTTCTTTGACAATGAGACACAGTGAAAATGATTTCTAAAGAATTATAACAATTGATGCTTTTCAGAAAACCTGTACTCATGAAAATTGCCAAATGGAGAAAGGGCTGGAAGGAGTTGGCTGGCATATTCAAAGAGAGCTGATGCCACTTCTGCTTCTGCTGCAAATTTGGACACCTCAGTAATGAAGACTGCAATGACTGGCAGCATCTCAGTGTGAGACTGCAATCTCTCAATCTCACAAATTACACAACTAGAATATTTTAAACTCAAAATCCAGCTCTTATGACATGTCCACCTGATCTGAATAAATATAAAA